>NC_134486.1:233416888-233576888 GCF_040206685.1 Ascaphus truei | reverse complement strand
CAAAACTCCCCTCAGGGATGTAAAAAAAAGGACCGAAAACCACATAGTGCAAATGTGCAATAAACAATTGAACTAATAGTACATGGATGAATGCCCACGCACGTGGTGAAAGTGTAAATCAGACGTTTCCAGATTTCTGATCTGGAGCAGATTTAAGGCAGAAACTCTCCCGGACCATAAATAAAAGAAAGGCTAGAATATAGTGTAACACAGTTCATTGCACCCGTGATGAAGATCAGAGTACTGATTGAAACGTGCAGGGTTGTCCCTTTACTGTGTGAGAGCACTGTTTGTCCTGCTACTTGCTGATGCTGCTGCGAAGACCGGAGTAACCAAGGGCGGACGACACCATTGAGCAAGCTGATCCATGACGTCATCCGCTGCGCAATCCAGAGGAGGAATATACAAGCTTCCAGCTTCCAGTTACTGGACCCGTAGCAAGGCACGATCGGGACATCTACTGGACCCAGAGTGGTCAAACAGTTTAATGGTCTCACTGCTCATATATATGTTTTTTAATTAAACTGTGTTATACATAAATATAAATGTTTAATTATTAAGCAATTAGAACAAGTACACAATAATTATTGAACACAACATATATAGATATAACAATAAATATGTGGCAACAGAAAATAAAATAACGTCTTTCTCTCTTACTGGGGATGGGGTTCAGCACACTGCTCACTCACCCTCCACATATGTGTACCCCTTGACTAGGTGACAGGGACATATGGATACTGTGACTGCTAGTAGCAGCACCAGAGGTTGTGTCACTAGAGGTGGCTGATGGCGCTGGTGGAGTTTATGGTCTCCAAATTGTCATGGCCGGTTGAACGAGGCTAGACAACTGGTCAAAGTTTGTATTTAAACCAGTTACAAGTTTGGTGTTTATATTATTCTGTTGTTGCCGCAGTGTGTTTATTTTTACAGCTGCACGCAGTTGCTTCTTTTCAATGATCCATTTTTCTTTTTTGACTTGGAGCATCTCTCTTTTCAGTTTTATTGTGGCTTTAATATATGCTGTGTGTGTACAAAAACTTTTAGTCAGGTATGTCATGTCCTGGTGCCTAGTGTATAGCGTTCTCTTTAACTGCTTGCTATATTGTACTTAAAAACAATGAAGTTGCCCCCATCACTCTAATTAACCTGTTTCTCCCTAACGAAAATCAAACTCTGTTTCTAAAAAAATTCCTAGAAGACATAGATCCACAAGCCCTCACCTCGGCAATAATAGCCGGAGATTTTAATATGGCAGCCTCACCTATCTTAGACAGGTCAACAACGCCATCTACGCCCCTCTCTTCCCAATCTCAAAAAAAGGCCAAATACTTTAGAGACATCATGGAGAGTTTCTCTTTAACAGATATTTGGAGGGCTCAGCACCAAGGTCAGAGGGACTACACATTCTTCTCTGCCCCTCATCAGTCCTATTCCAGGATCGACTACTTTCTAGGTACCAAAAATATTCTCCAAGCATCCTCACACTCGAACATTGGCCCAATTACCTGGTCTGATCACGCCCCTGTCGAACTCACCCTCTCTCTGCCCTTCGTCAAAAGCAATTCATACAAATGGAAGTTGAATAACTCTCTGCTTAATTGCCCTGAAACAGAGAATATAATGAGATAAAAGCTCTCCATTTTTTTCCAAATAAACTAGGGTTCAGTCTCAGCCCCAGCAATATTATGGGAAGCTCACAAAGCTTCGATAAGAGGAGATCTTATCGCTATCGCTTCCTACAAGAAAAAAATGAAACTCAAGCTGCAGAATGAACTCACAGATAAAATTGTAAAGTTTGAACATATCCACAAATCTAACCCCTCCAAAAAGGTCCTAAAACTGCTATCCCAAGCCAGAGCGGACGTAAAGCAAACCCAACTCGAAGAGGTGGAGAGAGCGCTGAGGTGGACCAACCAAAAGTTTTTTGACAAGGGCAACAAAGCAGACAGATTACTAGCTACTAAACTTAGAGGGGCCCGGATTAAATCCCAAATCTCTAAAATTCGCACTAAAAACGGACAGGTCTCCTATATAGAGAAGGAGATAGCCAAAGAATTTGCAAAATTTTACTCGGACTTATACAATCTACATCCCCCAGACAGAGAACCCGTCAATCTTGAGACAATAGCGCAATACCTAGCGCAATGTAACCTTCCCTCTCTCTCTCTGAAGAGGAACTAGAAAGCCTAAATAAACAAATTTCCCAGGAAGAGCTAGCCGGAGCCATTAAATCCCTCAAACTAGCCAAAACACCCGGCCCAGACTGATTTTCCAATATCTATTATAAAACATTCATGCCAACTCTAGCCTCTTATCTGCTTGACGTGTTTAACTCCTATCTAGCAGGCGACCCAATTCCCTCTACAATCTCGTTGGAAAATTTAGCCACCATCCACAAGGAAAATAGAGATCCATTGTTGTGCGGGAACTATAGACCAATTTCCCTTCTCAACACGGATCTCAAGATCTACAGCAAGATCTTAGCAAACAGGCTCAACCCAATTCTCCCTCGACTTATTCACATTGATCAAGTAGGCTTTGTGTTAGGAAGGCAGGCCTCTGACAATACCTGCAAAATTGTGGATATCATTGACCATGTGCATCTCACTGGAACTAAGGCCATGATTCTAAGCCTCGACGCTGAAACAGCATTTGACAGAATCAAATGGCTCTACCTAGATCAAACATTGCTGAAATTTGGCTTCAGTGGCCCATTTATCCAAGGAGTCAGAGCCCCACGGCACACATTAAGCTCCCAGGCGGATTATTAGATCCGATACAAATTAAAAACGGAACCAGGCAGGGATGTCCCTTATCCCCTTTGTTATTCACCCTATCAATTGAACCTCTTGCGGTTAAAATTAGAGACAAAACAAGTTTAAAAGGGGTTATGATTGGCGAAACAGAGTACAAAATCTCTCTGTTTGCCGGCGATGTAATACTGACCCTCCCCAGCCCCCATATCTCCCTCCCCAACCTCCAAAAATTACTAGACCAATTCGGAACAATTTCAGACTACAAAGTCAATATGGATAAATCAGAAGCTCTCAATCTAACTCTCCCAGAGCGGACATGGAAACTGCTACAGCTTAATTATAAATATAAATGGTGTACAACCAACATTAAATATCTTGGAGTTAAAATCTCAAATTCATATACCGTAGGTCCTTATACCAGTACAATCCCCCCCCCCCCCCTATTCGACCAGATTAAAAAAGACCTTGAGTCCTGGAACAAACTCCAAATCTCTTGGTTTGGAAGAATAGTCTCAATTAAAATGAACATCCTCCCGAGACTTCTCTACCTCTTCCAAACTCTCCCTATAGCCGTTCCACTTTCAGCTCTAAAGAACATCCAGTTCCATATATTCCATTTCATCTGGAAAAACGGGAGACCAAGGGTCCCGAAATCAGTATGCTATCCCCCAAAACGATGGGAGGGCTTGGGGTCCCTGATGTGATCAAGTATTACCAAGCGGCACAGCTGAGGCAGGCCGTGGCTTGGAATTATGACCCGGCCTACTCATGCTGGCTCTCAATAGAGTCCCATTACGCGGCACCCCTCCCGGTGTCCCTCTGGTCCCAGGGGGGCAAGGAGAAAAGCCCTAGGAAGTTTGATCTGAGATCAATGAGATGTACGTGAGATATATGGCTCAAAAATAAGGGGAAGTATGGCCTATTAGCATCCCCCTCTCAACTTACCCCCATCTTTGGAGACCCAAATTTCTCGTCAGGGTGTTCACAAAGACAATTCGGTCAATTTCAAGACCTGAACATTAGGCTGGTTGCAGATCTGCTGAAGAAGGGACATCCCTTCACCTTCCAGGAGCTCCGGGATAAATATCAGGCCCAGGAACTCCATTTATTTAAATACTTGCAAATTAGGCACTTTCTCTTTTCGCTTTCCCAGAATGCCAAATTCCCCACACTAACCAAATTCGAATCCCTTTGTATCAAGAGCAGCTACCAGAAGGGTTTGATCTCCGAGATCTACGGGGGTTGGAGTTGACAGCGGATCCCCCAACCCATAAATGTATGCAAAAGTGGTCTGCGGACTTAAACCTGACAATTGACACAGAACACTGGAAGGATATTTGGGAATCGGCAACTAAAACCTCTATTTGTACAATCACCAAAGAAAACATATATATAATCCTATTCCAGTGGTACCTGACCCCGACTAGGCTGAGCCAGATCTTCCCCGGCACTCCTGACCTGTGCTGGAGTTGATGTGGTCAAAAGGGAGACATGGCCCACATTTGGTGGTCATGTCAAGAGATCCAGAGATACTGGTCCATGATTCAAAAGTTAATACATGAGACCACGGGACTAAAGATCCCCTTAGACCCTCTGACCTTTGTGCTCGGCAAATCTATTGAAAACATCCCCATGCCACTGGGCAGACTGATCTCTTCGATTCTCACAGCCGCCAGATGCTCAGCCGCAGCGGCCTGGAAGCAAATAAAAGCCCCAACTAGAGGCACAGTTGTCAAAAGGATCAACACAGTCATGACAATGGAGAGACTCACAGCGATGCTCCATAAAAAACTGCCGCAATTCCAAAAATCTTGGGAACCGTGGCTGGAGTCCAAGGTCTAGGTCCAAGCCGCTACGGCCTCCCTCTCCCTCCCCCCCCCCCACCTTCTCCCCCTCCCACCTCTCCCTCTCTGTCTGTCTGTCCCCCCCCCCTCTTTACTATATGTTAAAATGTAAAAATGTTTATTGGAAACTCTCTGTACCAATTTCAGTCGTGCTCATGACAACTCTGTATCCTTGGTTATATATTTCCAATAAAAAAAAGAGTGAAAAAAACAAAACAATGAAGTTGCAACACTTTCACAGAAATAGGGCGTGCCGATTCCCCTGGCTCTGAGCCCGTCTGTCTGTCAGCCACTATGGCCATGAAGGTGCCCATGGCTCTGGCCGTGGCTCTGGCTGCTTCCTCTCTTGCTCACTTGTCTCTTCGACTACTGTGGATTATATTTCCCTTATATTTAATATTAGGGTGAACATTTCTTCCTAATCTGCACATGTTGGTGCTGCTGCAGTGGACCTCAAGTTAAACACTGTGCTGTATCACACCCAGAAGGACCTTAAAAAGTAAAGAAGAAGGTTTCATTAATAAGGAAACATGTGAGGTCATTAATTGTATAATTAAAGTTATAGAGATATTACATGAAATGGAGCCAATTCTTATGTAATGTTGGCCCTAAGAAATAATTTGTTACAAATGTCAACAATTATCACCCGTATGTGAATATATTTGCACCCTCACCTGCTGTGCCCGCACCCTTACCTGCTGTCCATGCCCTAAGACCTCCTGCTCTGGCACCAAGAGTTGCAATGCCAGCTGACCATTGCGATTAAACATTTCTGGTGTATCAGCAGCAGCTTCTCAGGATGCATCAGTCAGCCTATCGCCAGATGGCCCATCATTTGGTCAGCATATCCCACAACTCCAGTGGCCAATTCAGAGTGGTAACCCACCTCCTGCAGCAACACTGCACGAACGTCACCAACAGTTTGGCCCAACTAACTGGTGTGGTTAATGGGCTCACCCAGGCAGTGCAGCAAGGTATGGAGAGCATTGTGTGTACCAACAATTTTTACAATGACAGCTGCATCCAGCAAATCGCTGGTGGCATCAAGGGTTTCACTCCTGATGTCCACTTTACCTCCTCCTCCTTCCCCTAGCCCACCTCCTGACCCAGTGGCCCAAGCTCCATTAAGGCGAAAAGGGATTAGTGAGTGTGCCCCTTCCTCTGTCACGGAGAGAGGATTTATCTTTACTTTTGTGACATTTTGTCCTCCAACTGTCCATGTTCCTTCTTTTCTTACATGGTGATATAACTGTGTGTTAATAAATGTTAAATTCACTATTTCTGTCTCGGTAATTATTGTTACAGAAAAGTTGTAATCTTATTGTACACACATACTTTAATAAGTAATCAATATATACCATATCATGGTAAGTCCCAAACATATCCAACATTCACTTTAATCACTTAAACACATTCTGCAATTTATAACATGAACTTAACGACACTATCAGTCTTTATGTGTTAACATTATTTCCCTGTAATAACATTAAAGGAGGGTCGTGAATATATTAACATCTCATTTGTATATGGGAACGCCTAACATCCATCAAAAGTTGTCGATACAATATTTTACTGGTTAACTCGAGGCCATCGTAACGTTAGTGGATAGGCATTAGGAGTATAGTTACTATAATTGTGGATAACGTCATGATAAATAACTTAAGGGATCATTGTGGATCTGCCCCTCTGATTCTCTCCTTTCTGTCTCTCTCTCTCTCTCTTTCCTCTACCTCACACCTTATCTATTACCCCTCTCATCCCCCTCACCTCTCATTCCCTCTCGCCACACATTCCTCTTCACCTCTATCTCTCCCCTCCTCTTTCTTCCCGCCCCTCTCTCTCGCCTTCACCTCTCTCTCCCCTCAGCTCCCTCAATTCCTCCTCACTCTCTCCCTCATCTCCCTATCTCTCTCTCCCCCCAACCTCGCCCTCTACCCCACCTATCTCTCAAACAAATGATTCCCTCCCACTTGTCACGGGAGACCAGGACTATTCCACGGGATCAAGCACCAGACAGGACACCGAAGTCAAATAAAAGTATATTAATTCTGGTAGAGTCAGCAGACCCAACACAATATCACAACAGAGCTATACTCACAATCCCTGGCTCATACAGGGGGAATACTAGTCAGTCTAGGTACCCGGTGTCACCGCAATGATTTCCTCTGGGCAACTTGCAATCCTGTGAGGGTTCGGAGACCTGTAGATATCTCTGCTGTGGAAAGAAGCTGGGGCCTGACGGTAACTGACCTCCACCTGTGAACAATGTAACACCCTTTCTCCCACCCCCGCCCCCGATAGGAGATTTGGCAGTTGCTACCTGGTGTAATGCTACTCACTTGTAGATTCTCAGGATTCTGAGCATCCGCCGATGGTATTGGGGATCAACAGAACAGGCTTTTGGATATTATCTTCTTTCTCTTTGGAGCAGCGCCTCCATCCTCCGGGGACTATCATAGATAGGAGCAGTCTCTGCAGGAAAACTCTCTTCCCTCCCTCTGAATAACTGCAAGCAGAATCCAAACAGGAACTGGAGCACAGCCTCACCAATGCAACATATGACACAGGAATTACTTTCAAGGATTTATTGGGTTAAAAGAACATGGGGACAAAGTCCTGACAAAAACTCTGATGTTTCATGCTCAGGGCGCTTTATCAAAGAGTAGTTAAGCCACATTATATCTATTTCTATAAAGACATTGCTTTATATGTATACACTCATATCCAATGGCCTGCACTCCTATCGAGACACAGGTGAAGACCTCATTTAGATCTATTTATCTGTTCTACAGCGCCTCCAGTGATACACCTTTTTAGTTTTTTTTTGGGAGCACCGGATTAATATGCTTTGTATAGTTCATTACCTTCTATACCCCTGAATAACTGCATCCTCAGGCAGGAGTAAAACAACAGGTCTTAATTCTCTTACAGCATACATATCCAAGAACTTGAGGCCCCAAGAGTCTCTCCTCAGCTCCCGTACCCCCTGATGAGATAAGGGGTATCAGCTCTCACTCCACTGAGGGAGGGGACAAAAACAGATCCCTGGCTCAATCACAAGAGAATAACACCACCCTCTTCCCCCAGAGGGGAGAGGGCAGAACAGAACTACTTTTAGACTGCAGCCCCTTTTTATTACCAGGGGAGGGTTGCATGTCTTAGCCCCGGTAGGTGGGCAGTACCTAGCCCATGGGCCCACCCCCCTGTAACTACTAGGGAGTTACTTACTGCAGCAAGAGCAAGCATTAACCCTAACATTGCCTGCACTGGTACCAGACGGTCTGGGACATTTTTTGTGCTTTTGTTTGCAACATTTCCTGCAACAGCTGGAGCAACAGGATTGAAAGCGGAAAAACAACGTGCAGAGGTGACCAGAATAAAGGGCTACAGATCCAGGAAGAAATAGTTACACAGCGCTGGATACAACCTCAAACGCCACAGTCTGAATGAGGGGACTGCTACAAATGGTGACCCACACAAGGTACTGATACTGTTACCAAAGTCTACCTCGTTACGTGTGCGAAAAAAATAACAAAAAAAAACATGAGTTTTACAATGGCCTCAGAAAAAATAAAAAGTCTACAGAGGCACCTGCGAGAGCTACGAACTTTTCAAGTGAAGTCTTAAAACTTAAAAATAATGGCTGATGATACAGTAAGGGATGAGAATACTCTGAATGATCTTGTTGAATTATTTAAGATTAGTGACAGTGCTAAAGAAATTACACATACTGTGGATTGCGTCCGAAATCTGTCTTTTAACCATGAGGCAAAGGGGCCTTATATTGAATTATTTGGCCGATTATGTAGTAACAATCGTTATTATATAACCAATGACAACCTTAGTCACAGAGACAGACCTAAAATAACTTAATGATAATGGGGAATTAATAATCTGACAGGGAAGTGGGACAGTACTGCAAGACCGCGTGGACTACCTTAGGGATGCACATCAATTATTGGGTGACGAGACCTCATATCAAAGGCTAGATAAAGATCCCACTCTTAGTTATCTATGTATTCTTAAAGACCACTTGCTTAAAGCACAATCAGAAGGGATTCTATGTGCTAAAGAATTCCAATACATCTATACGGTATTGTCAGAGATTTCCCTGATGGGAGTTGAACTCAGTCCTTCCTGCTCATATCTGGCAGTTCTTCTTCGCTGCCACCAGGACTGCTGATCGTGACTGCCTTAGACTGTAGACAACTCACTACAGATCATAATGAGATAAACACCTGCACCTGTCCCATGCCTCCAGCCTGACCTGTATTAATCTCTTCTTCCTGTTCCTCATTGCTTGTTTATACTGGTAATTCCTGGATAGACTAGCTCACTGACCTGCTGCTCATTGTTGTTCCTGTTATCGTTGACAGATCCCTGCTTGCCCTTTCGACTTCGCCTCTCGAGGCCTTTCCTGGACTTTTGCCTGTGACCCCGACTATGCCTCTTGCTACCTGCCTTGGACTTTTGCCTGTGACCTGACTACGCCTCTTGCTGCCTGCCCTGCCATTTCCAGCTACTGGGATCCACTCCACAGTTGCCGCAAGACTTGACAGGTATCACCACGTATACCACTTATATACCATATCCCTAAGATTCATAAATCACTAGAGGAAACCCCTTGCTATCTCATTGTGTCTGTAATTGGGTCAATTACTTCAAAATTATCTGAATATGTTAATACATTTTTTAGCACCAATCACTGCAGCACTCCCCTCTTTCTTAAAAGACAGCACTGATAAACTCAACTCACTTAAGGATATAATTTGGGAGGAGAATTTCATTTGGGTTACTCTAGATTTATCATCATTATATACCTGTATACAATATGTACATGGTATAGAGGTCGCAACAATTTTTTTTATATCAGGGAAATACCTTACCACAGATCCAACAACAATTTATTATTGACAGTATAATATTTATATTAAAACATAATACTTTTTGTTTGAGGATTCTTTTTACATCCAGACCAATGAGACAGCCATGGGGACCTGCTTTGCCCCTAATTATGCGGAGCTCTTTATGGGATTATAGGAACAGGAGTACGTATGGGACCAGAGTCAATATAAGGATAACATACATTATTATAGGATATATTGATGATATCCTAATGATATGGTCAGGAAGATCTAGATACATTCTTGGTATACCTTAATTCCAACAGTAAGAACATTATACTAAATGGTGATAACCATACAACTGACATCAACTTTTTGGATCTTAGTTTGACCATTGCAGAGAACCGGATAATAACTAAAACGTTCTTCAAAAAAGTTGATGTCAACTCATATCTGAATTGGGGAAGTAACCACTCTACCCAGTGGCTGAATAATATCCCTTATGGGCAGTTCCTCAGAGATGGATGAACTGCTCCCAGAGGGCTGATTTTAATATAAAATCAGATGTACTATCTTAAAGGTTTATCAATAAGGGGTACAACCAACAATTAGTGAGTAGGTCACTAAAAATAAGAAGATAGGTGCCAACAGATTCATTGTTGGTCCCCAAAATGTCATGACCTAGGAAAAATTGTCCAACTATCCCTCTGTTTGTAACGTATTTTTGTAAACAAGAGTCCAAAATTTGTAACATCATATACAAGCACTGGGGTATCCTTAAGATGTATATTATCCTGCAGGATACGGTTCCGGACATACGAAAGGTGGCATTCAGGAAGGCCAAGAGTCTTAAATGGATCCTAGCGTCTTTAAAAAATCTAATGTTATATCTAACACCAAATTAGGTTTTGATGGACTCCAAAAACATGTGGGTAATTATTGCTGTGGCAGGTGCACTGTATGTAGATATATGTCAAAGTATATATATGTGTGTGTGTGTGTGTGTGTGTGTGTGTGTGTGTGTGTGTGTGTGTGTGTGTGTGTGTGTGTGTGTGTGTGTGTGTGTGTGTGTGTCAATTGGAGTGCTACTGGGCATGGCTAAATGTATATAACAAAAAGCAAAGAAGACCAAAGTTACATCCATTTTTTTTGTTATGTACATTTAGCCACGCCCAGTAGCACTCCAATTGACACTTATATACATACATATTATGTGTTAATTTTTTTTTAATATAGCTTGCTGGGTATCTGTGTGTTTAGGGTGTATTGTACATGTAATGGTTACGTATGGGAAGGATACCCATCTGCTTGATTTTAGATTGATTGGAAATAGGAGTTTACAGTGTATATATACAACTGCCTCTACAGCCAATGACACCTCCTGCCGAAGTGTCACATGATGCGAAACACGTAAAGGCTCTGAGTCTTCTGGATCTGTGATGTGTGATGCCAGATGCCGTGACGACGGACCTCTGACATCAGACTCCCCCACGAGGATGCCGTGATTGGTGGTTTGGCTGCAGTTGCGGCTGTCCTGACAGGACTTTCTCCCTGCTCGGTCCCCTAGGCCCTTGTTATCCCAAGAGAATATGGAATTACCCAGTATACCGAGGCTGCTAACAGGTAGTGCACACACTTTATGGCAACTTGATTGAAGAGAGACCCAGCAATGATTAATGAAACAATAAGCCTCCGGTATTGAAAACAGGGAGTTGGGTAATAGTAAGCCGGATAGAGGTACAGGGGGACACCTCCCTAAGGGGCGCCCCCAAGTAAATCACAGCCCGGCACTAACCGCCTCAATAATCTCCCTGAAATACCGCGTGGAGGTTAGGAGTACTCACGAAAAAGCCGTCCCTGTTGGTGCAGGGAATTCTGCAGCGGCTTCCTCCTCTGGTGTAGCTGGCGTCAGCGTGCTCCGCCGGAAATGATGACACAGGAAGAAGGGGGTAAGATGGTCCGTGGTTCACAGCAACTTCAGCAGCCAACGCATGGATGTCTAAAAAAACTTTATTGATCGCTAGCAGCAAACATCAGGCAACCACTCTCTAGAGTGGTTGCCTGATGTTTGCTGCTAGCGATCAATAAAGTTTTTTTAGACATCCATGCGTTGGCTGCTGAAGTTGCTGTGAACCACGGACCATCTTACCCCCTTCTTCCTTGTTATCCCAAGCCCCCCCCCTCCTACTTTCCTTTTTTGGCCATCCCGTACCTGCTTTCATCTGGGTGCATGGGAGACAATCTCTCCCCTTTTCCACCGGCTAGGACCTGGCTGACTAACCAACTGGTGCCTGTTAAGGGGGAGATCAGAAATGATTATAACTTGTGATATGTAAGTTTTTATTATGTGTATTTTTTACATAAAGTACGAAATATTTTTATTGATAGTTCTCTCCTTGCACTTTCCTTTTTTGCTTTAAGTCTTAAAACCCACCTCCTTAATGAAGCATATGAGTAGCTCCGTGGCTGATACTTTACACTTCATACATCGACCATGGCCCCTTGCAGATGCACTTAGCAGGACACCCTCCTATTGTCTCTGTACCTTCTTCCCACTTATCAATTAGATTGTAAGTTCTTTGGGGCAGGGACTCATTTTCCTAAATGTTACTTTTATGTCTGAAGCACTTCTTCCCTTTATATGCTATTTATATTATTTGTTATTTATATGATTGTCACGTGTATTACTGCTGCGAAGTGCTATGTACATTAATGGCCCTATATAAATAAAGATATACATACATACAAGTTTTCCCCACCTGTATGACTACCAGTTGTATTCTAGCATATACGGTATAGAGAATATTGATGCAACAGCGCTTCCCAAGCTCAGTGTGAAGAATACACCTGAAAGTGCCAGAATGGAGGGCAAAATGTGTTTTTTCTGCAATAAACTTGGCCACACAAAAGAGTGTTACTTCAGGCCTTTTGATGATGATGATGAGGATGTCTCTTATGTGCTCCCAGAATAAGATATGCCTACGCCCTTGAACATGAACTTCGGCAGCAAGGGCAGGACCCGCTGAACGCTGAAAATGTCTGCCTGCTACTGCAACTGCAAGAAAAGCATGGTGGGTGCAGGGAAACTGCAGTAATTACAAGCAAAAAAGAGGACCACTGTATCCCTGATGATCCATAATCTTCAAAAGTTAAAAGGAAGAGAAAGAAAAGAGGTTCTCAGCTTACCGTGGAAGTTGGAAACACGTCCACAGAAGACCCTGCAACATCAGAAGTGGGCTGAGATGTCCTGCAGCCTAGAGAAACTGTCGGATTTGTCCCAGGAATGGCGGAATCTCCAGAGGACCCCAAGCAGAAGTCGTGTCCGCCAAAGAAGTGTCTGTTCGATTCTGACAGTGAGAACCCCTCAACAAACAGTATCAGGGAAGCGGAGCCGGAACAAATTAGTGACAATCGCTTGACCAGCCCTGAACATGCACGGCAAAAGGCCAGACATGACGGTGATATCCTCCATGAATGATTGGAAAAAGAGATAGAAGCTAATGACGAACTACAAAGTGGTCTGCTCACACTCGCCTTTGAGTGTATGACTGTGATGAACACAGAATGTCGCTTGCGTAGTAACTTCGAAGACCTGATGACTGAGCTGAAGACAGCAAATGCTATTATTATTGACAGGGTCAAAAAAACAGAGCTGCTCTGACAAAGTTATTGCTGATGGGAAGCAGAGGTATGCAGAGGCTCAGAAGAAGGCCCATAGTCTCAGTATAAACCTTGTCCTCCCTTAGTAGGAGTCTCACAGTCACATCACAGATCTTGAAATCTCTCAAAGGGAATTTCACAGACTCGTTGCAGAACTTGTAATCCCTCAAAAAGAGGTTCACAGTCTCGGTACTGATCTGGAAGTCTCTCAGAAGGAGCTTCATGCTTTCAACACAGAGCTAGAATTCTCGCACCAGGAAATTCACGTCTCAGCACAAAGGTGTATAAATGGAAGGTTGACCACGGAAAGGTCCTGAATATTATAGACTGTACACAAAGAACAGAAACCTGACAGAGGAGATTTCATATTTGACTAATCAAGAGGAAGATTCACGAAGACAAAAAGGTGAAGAACAAAATTCAACAAGAAATGTTGGAAGTACAGTTATCACTGAAAGAAGCAGAGGGCGCTTTTCAGCAGAAAAGGCGTGAATCCCTATGTCTTCAATTAGAACTTCTCAAATCAGAGCGGACTCTGAAAGAAAAAAGAGAAGCGTTCTAACACTTCAGAAATACTGCAACGGTCATCATACAGGCTGCTTCCAGAGGAACGAAAGCTCATCAGCTTTATCGCTAGAATAAAGTAGCCTTCTCCAGTCAATATGGATAATGCAACGAGAAAGATAGATTGTAACAAGGAAGCAACCCTGTCACAATGAGGCTTCAATACGAACCTCAGTAGTTTGAGAAACCAGCAGGGAGCTAGTTAATTGCAGCTAGACAATTAACCAGTCTCCACCTATTAATCAGATAGGTTTAGAAACTTCTGCTGAAACTGCACCCAGAGATTCTTGAGCACACAGGATTACTGTGTGTTGATTGCAAGACACAAGGGGACCAGACTTATATGCGTGGACACAGAGGATGCAGGACCTTGCCAGAGGCTGGACCATCAAGCAGACATCTATCCAGACTCCGGAGAATGACATGAAAGGCCACCTGCATTGAGGTACCTTTTGAGACTTTGGGGTGATAGACTGGTACGTGGCTTTTCCTCTCAGTCTTGTAGAGAGGGACTGTGGAGTGAGTTAGCCCTTACATAGGGATAGGTGTTTGTTATTTTGTTTATTTTTTTTTGTATACTCTGCATTATTTAAAGGGACAGACTCAATAAAGCCATGTTTTATTTTCCCAAATCTGTCTCCTTGTGTGTACGTTTGCACCTCCCTCTTACACAGACATACGCAGATTTGAAGCAATCTGTAACTGTGGTCCAGTCAAATGTTAGGAAGTATTTGCAGCAACAACAACCGGCTTTCCACAAAATTCAGGAAAGAAGAATTAGGACTGAGAAGTACAATGGAAATTCAGTTATGCTACCGTAACCATGTGACTAAAACCAGATTTCGCACAATGAAAATAGTCAATATAATATAATATATATAATATATATGTGGTTTAAAGTGCGATAAATGCCCTTATAGCGCGATACTGCCTGCTGTGCGATTCACAAAGAAGTGATCACAGTATCGCGCTATAATGGCTTTTTATCACCAATAAACAGTCAGTGAAAAAAAAGTTGCACGATAGGTAAAAAAAATGGCAACCTTGCCGTTTTTTTTATGGTAACCGCTATTGACAAAGCAGTGATAACTGATTCGTACTATAAAAGCTCACCATTTCTTTTCACTAGCTAAATCAAACATTTTTCTGCACAGTATTGATACCAGAGGCCATCAGGGGCTTCCGTATGGTCCCCGTGGGTGTCCAGGGGACCTCAGGTGTCCGAACGGGTGTCTGGGGGCCCTCGGGTGGTCGCCGTGGGTTTCTGAGGGTCCTCAGGTGGTCCCCATGGGTGTCTCGGGCCCTTGGGTGGTCCCTACAAGTCTCTGGGGGCCCTTGGGTGGTCCCTGTGGGTTTCCAGGGGTCCTCAGGTGGTCCCCCTGGGTGTCTGGGGGCCCTCGTGGTCCCCGCTGGCCTGCAATACCAATCCTGAGGGCAAATTTTTTCCCCAATACATTGAAATAAATACACCCCCTTCCCCCCTCCCCCCCCAACACATACAGTACTGTAACGAGCAAAATAATTATTATCAGATATTGGTTGGCTTGTGCTTTTATTTATTGAATTGGGGTATTTAGATGCTTGTGTATATATATTATTATTGTTCATTTTTGGCCTTCATGCTTTTTTATTAGGGTGACCATTGACTGCTATAGTGGCTTATCACGCCCATATTATATTGGTATGATGTACCACTATGCCAATCAATGGGTACAGAGGGGGTTTAGTGGGCCCGTGGTGGGTGATTAGGCCTCCCGATGTGGGTAGCGGGGGAGGGTGGGTTAACCCCTTAATTACTATAGCAGTTATTAAGGGGATTAAGGGGTCAGGCGCCATTAGATTGTATTTTTTCATTTATTCTTGCTGGCATTGGAGGACATGGCCCTGGGGTATGCTGACGAGGATGCCCTTCATGATGGCAGGGGTAAGTAGAAAGGTTTATATACTTTATTTATGCTGGAAGGCTAATGTTTGATTTTATAAAGGGCAAATGAGCTATTATAGTTATTTAGGATAATAGTTATTTTGGAGAAGAGAGAAAGAACACTATGTGATGCACTCAGCCCTACTAATGAAAATAATAAACTTTTATTTATTGAAAAATGCAAACATAACAAATATATTTAAAACCTAAAAAGTGTACTGTGCAGTTCTGATGTGCGTTCACTCTGAATGACCAGGTGGTGTCATAACTCGTGTGATGCACAGTAGATAAGAGAAACTGTAGATTCTCACAATACTAGTGTGAGAATATAGTGGATGCACAATGTGTATAACCCTGTGGGGGAAACAACTAATGTGCACTCTACACAGGTGTTGTAATATACAGGCACTGAGAGCATTAGTAGTGCATTTGTAGTGCAACTCTGTGTTACAAGGCTGCAGTGAGGTGCATAACACTGCTGCATACACAGGGAGCCAAATGCAAACCCAAATAGGGAAAGGACCCCCCTGATGACAAATCAATGGGAGCGCTGCTAGGAGGTGGGTGCAGGTAAGTATACCCCGTTATTAACCTCATGAGGGTGCTCCAGACTAATAGCCAGGACTCACACTTTTTGCAGCTCCTTCCAGGGGGGGGGGGAGAAATGTTGTCGCAACCCTGCTGTGTATATATACTAAGGGCTAGCTAGTGCCAGCAGGAGCTCTCATATGCCTAGTTTCTAGCTAGTGGGATCCACATCTGTGGCCCACATCAAAGTTTAAAGCTAATCTACAGGACGTGAACAAACTCCTATGAGTTTGACACTGCAACAGTACAGCCGGCGTCGCTATGACGTCATCCCGACGCGCGTTTCGTTCCAACAAGGGAACTTCTTCCGGGGAACGAAACCCTTGTTGGAACGAAACGCGCGTCGGGATGACGTCATAGCGACGCCGGCTGTACTGTTGCAGTGTCAAACTCATAGGAGTTTGTTCACGTCCTGTAGATTAGCTTTAAACTTTGATGTGGGCCACAGATGTGGATCCCACTAGCTAGAAACTAGGCATATGAGAGCTCCTGCTGGCACTAGCTAGCCCTTTGTATATATACACAGCAGGGTTGCGACAACATTTCTCCCCCCCCCCCCCTGGAAGGAGCTGCAAAAAGTGTGAGTCCTGGCTATTAGTCTGGAGCACCCTCATGAGGTTAATAACGGGGTATACTTACCTGCACCCACCTCCTAGCAGCGCTCCCATTGATTTGTCATCAGGGGGGTTCTTTCCCCATCTGGGTTTGCATTTGGCTCCCTGTGTATGCAGCAGTGTTATGCACCTCACTGCAGCCTTGTAACACAGAGTTGCACTACTAATGCTCTCAGTGCCTGTATATTACAACACCTGTGTAGAGTGCACATTAGTTGTTTCCCCCACAGGGTTATACACATTGTGCATCCACTATATTTTCACACTAGTATTGTGAGAATCTACAGTTTCTCTTATCTACTGTGCATCACACGAGTTATGACACCACCTGGTCATTCAGAGTGAACGCACATCAGAACTGCACAGTACACTTTTTAGGTTTTAAATATATTTGTTATGTTTGCATTTTTCAATAAATAAAAGTTTATTATTTTCATTAGTAGGGCTGAGTGCATCACATAGGGTTCTTTCTCTCTTCTCCTATACGCTAAGTTTCACCCTGATAGCACCTCCCTAGAAAGTCTATTTTGAGCTGAGCAGGATTCTTCCCTCCCCACCCCTCCCCCTCCCCTTCCCCCACTGACTGTAATAGTTATTTTGCCCATTACTGTATGTATTGGGGGGGGTGTATTTATTTGAATGTATGCATATTTATTTAGGCCCAGGATTGATACCGCAGGCCACCGGGACACCCATGGGGACCACCGAGTGCCCCCGGATACCCACAGGGACCACCTATGGGGGCCACCTGAAGGCCCCCAGACACCCGCTGGGAACACCCGAGGGCCCCAAGTCACACGCGAGGACCACACGAGGGCTCCCGCCGGCCTCTGGTAGCATTCCTGTGCATAAAAACAAAAAATTACTTTTATGTGTGTTAGGGGGGTATAGGGGTTGTTGGGGGCACAGGGGGTGGGTGGGTTGTGTATTGGTGGATAGTTCATATTGCAATGTTTATTGGGGGCAATTGCTCCCAATAAACCTGCTATTGTGCCTTAACCCCTTCATTGCTGTAGCGGCTATCCGCTAAAGTAATGAAGCTGCTTTAATATAAATGTTATTAATAGTGTGCATGAGCAGGGGGTCTCCTGAGCTGAACCACATTGGTTTATGCCTCGGGGTCCCCCTAATTCCTGAGATACAGTCCCCTTAATGGAGTGCCTTTATTTCAGTGGGGCGAGGTGTGTATAATTTGAGGGAGGTGTATTTATTTAAATGTATTATGGGAAAAAAATTGTCCACAGGATTGGTACCGCAGGCCAGAGGCAACCCCGAGGGCCCCATGATACCCACGGAGACCACCCGAGGGCCGCCAGACACCGACGGGGACCACCCGAGGATCCTCGGACACCCGCAGGGACCACCCAAGGACCCCTGGACACCCACGGGAACCACCCGAGGATCCCCGGAAACCCGCGAAAACCACCCAAGGACTCCCGGACACACGCAGGAACCACCTGCAGGGACCACTTGAGGGCCCCCCGGACACACACGGGGACCACCCGCAAGGACCACTCGGAAAACCCCGCTGGCCACTTTTATTAATGCTGTACAGAAAAAAAAATGCTTTTATGCATGTCTCCATCTCTTTTGCGCCAGCCTTTAGCCGGTGAAAAGAAATGGTGAGCTTTTACAGTACGATAAACTTATCACTGCTTTGTGAATAGTAGTTACTGGCAAAAAACAGCGGGTTTGCCATTTTTGGTGACTTTTTTTGGTGATTAAAAGCTATTATAGCGCGATACTGCACTGTTATCACTGCTTTGTGAATCGCACAGCAAGCATTATCGCGCTATAAAGGCATTTAACGCACTTAAAACCACTTATCACTGCTTTGTACATAGGCCCCAATGTATCAGCATGATTAGATCGCTTTCATTACTCATCATAGAAGTCTATTAAGGGACCTGCAGCAATCAGAATAGTGTTAAAATTTCCAACAGATGTTGACACCCTATTAGTCTTGTGAATTAAGTCTTGCTACTATCATCTGTTTTGCTTTCCTCCACGTGTGTCACCACGCTCTGCTTGCACCTTACTCCATGGGAAAAAAAGGCATTAATAGTAAAGGTTAAGCTTCTCTTAACTTGACTCACTGCCACAAATGCCTGAGCCTCACTGTGTGGGAGAGAGCATGTAAGCCCCTCACTTTGTAAGCTTGACAACACAGACATGGTGCACTGTGCTTTGAAAAATACCTTTGTCATTCAAATCAGTTTGTTTAAAGGGGGGGGGGGGGGGAAGGCACATAAGATGTCAGCTCAATTAATAACAAATGCATACCAATATAGTTACAAAGGAACTACATTTCCTCTAGGATGTTTTAAACTTAGCTGGAATTTTAATGCTTTAGTAACTTGCACATTTGGTGCACAGATAAGCTCCATACTCATTAACCAAATCCATTTTACAGTTCAAAGACTTACTTAATGTTGTAAAAATATGCCGGCTTTCTCTTTACATTTCCTGATGCTACCCATTTAAGTTTTAGGCTGGGTTCATTATCTGTTAGCATAACAAACAATAAAAAACAAAACAAAAAAAACAATTAAATTGCAATTTTGTGTGGTTCCCATCCAGGATTCATTTTCCCACAGCTTTCCAAAAGCACCAACCTGTTTCTGCAACCCTTGTATATTCCCTACATATAATACTAATATCACAGGGCTGAATAAGCACGCAGCAATAAGCAATAAAGGTGCTAAATGCACGAAGTAGCATACAAGTTTGCTTCGGACAAGATAAACACCCTACTCTTAGCAGCTAATCTGTCTTGTTTTTAGCATTCTGCAACAAAATTATTGTCAGAAAGGTGTGAGGATGATTTATTTTGGCTACGCACTCCTGAACCCGAATTACTCAGCCACTGACATGCAAATACTGTAGGGTAGATTGGTTGTTCCTACTGAAGTGCACCATCACAACACAGCAGTTACCACAATGTAGAGAACACCCTGTGAACTGATCCTTCACTCTAACATTGTTCTGCTATAAAGTTGTGGCCTCTTTTCTTTGCTTTGAAAAGTGCAGCATGTATGTCATTTTGTACTTGAACAACGATGTACTGCATTTAATACATGGAAATAGGGAATTATTACACATTGCAGAAATCATGGGTGAAAAATGCATGGTAGTTACTGTAAATATGTAATAGATAGAGCTGCAACGTTGTAAATGCTGTACACTTAAAACACAACTGGATTGACAAATTTTAAGAAAGCATTATTTTTTTATACAGGGCTGTTTTATTTGTAGTGCTACGGACTTAGATTGTAAGCTCTTCGGGGCAGGGACTCCTTTGCCTGTTGTTTTATGTCAGAAGCGCTTATTCCCATTGTGTTATAATATTATGTCACGTCTATTGTAAAGTGCAATGTACCTGGACGGCACTATATAAATGAAGATATACATACATACATACAGACTGCACATTGCAGCGGATGTGATAACTCGATATCCCTGCTCCCTTTTCACACTCTGCCTACTGAATGGTGGCTTCTCCCGCAGGCTGCACTTGATGTGAGGATTACAGTGCACCAAGACTTCTCTACCTTGTTAACACTGAAATCACTGTCCAGTTAGCACCTTGCTGCTGGAAGGGCTTTCCCCACATTGTTCTGCAAATAACCTCTTCGTATATGAACCACATCACTGCTGTCTTCCACTGCAATGTGCAGCCGGAGTAATAACATGTACTACAGTACTTGTACACCTGCACATATTCAACTTTCGACAATGTATTGTACAGTATGGAGGTACTTTGCTTTAATTTTACTCTGTGATTCAGCGTGCAATTGTGGCCAGTGGCAATAGTAGGAACTACATTACTGTATATTCACATTTATGTGACATATTAATATTTCATCCCTGTCCAACATTTTTTGCAATTACCAGAGCATCAGGACTACCTACAATTGCAAAAGACAAGCAACAGGAGCACTTACCCGGCACATCCTGTGCTATTATCCCCATATTACCTTTCATACCCAACATAAAATGATTTGATTCACACAATTGTTGGGTTTAAAATTGGCCACAGTTTAATTGAAGACATTTATATCCCAATTATCAATGTTATATTATGACCTGACCCAGATTAATTTACCAAGAGCATCAACTCATGAGTTACTACTTTATGAAGGCAGATTTAATATTTTTTTTGGGGGGGGGAAACATACCTCCAGCTGCTGCTGTTCACGAAGCCCACAGCGTTATATTTTACCATTTTTGCTTCCATGATGATTCCAGGGTCTGTGGGCAGAACAATCGTCAATCTCTCTTACCCCTATCCCGTTACATCCCAGCCTACCACACGTCGCTGTGCCGCCCCAGGCATCCCGGCATCTTCCCATGCTACATACTGCTAACGTCACCTCTTCCCCCACCTGCTGGGTGCTCTTGTTAGAACTCCGGCACTACATGCTGGCTGGCACGGTGCCTCGTTATGCTTGGCATCTTCAGGACGGTGACTGCCGTTTGCCTAAAAGTTCCCTGGCTACCAATCTCCGTCAAATGTAAAACACTTAGTTAACAAGCTTCTTATAGCTGACACAGCCACAACCGTATAATTTTAAGAAATGCTCAGAGCTAACTTTCCTATTGATGCAAAGCCTCTGCACCTCAACATTTCACCCTTACTAACCTACATGTAAAGAAGACTTTCAGGGAGATTCTCCATGAAAGTGCAGGACCTCTCTTCATTGACTATTGAGTGAATTCTGCTTAGGGGGGAAATCGAAAAATGATAAATGTTTAAGCAAATGATGTGGAAGTCTCCCTGAGAAATAGAGCGAATAGGCCAGTATGGTTTCACCTGCTGTATTAAGCAGCAAGTACAGCTAGGTATGTCACCCACAATCTTCTATTTGATTTTACATGGAGAAGTTGGAAGCAGGTAGGCAGCCAGACAGTTTTTATAGTTAGGTAAAAGAAGCGATAGAGCAATACCAAGAACACTTTTTACGTGAAAAGGTTTTTTTTTGTCTTGTTTTTGTCTACAGTGCTTTGCACAATGGATAGTTTTTTTCCCCTTTTTATCTTTATCTATTATAAACATATTGTATGAAGTTTCCAACCTAAATCTGATATACAGTAGCTGGTGCAGGTCTGTGCTAATCTCAGGTTGGTCTTAAAAATGTAGGCATGGACAGGTAGATCTGACTATAGGAAAGGACATAATCAAGGCATTTAGATGCACATGACCACAAGGCAACACTGATCTGTGCCTCTTTGCTGATAGAAAATTGACAAAAGGATTGTGAAATTACTCCAGAGGTTGTTCAGTATGTTGTCAGAACTTCAGACGTTAGGTGCTCTTTTTAATAGCAGATGCTATAAGAGCTGCACTTCCATTTATTCTTATATTGCACTACTAAAAAATAATGATTTGTACACAGCCGAATATAATACATGCACACCCCAAAGAGTTTACAACCTTACTTTGGTGCCTTGAGAAAAGAAGATTCCTTGCCCAAAGTCACAAGACATAGGCTCTGGGACTGAAACTAAAACTAAGGTACCCCACTACAGTTTAATGTGTTCAGCAAAAAGCCACTTGTTTTCTAACACGGTTTCAATCTCAATAATGAAACCATTGGTGATCTACTGTAGCTATCCTCTTTTTACTAGAGAAATTCTGTTTCCTAATGAACAGAAGGAGAAGGATAAAAAAAACATACTCTTGGTCCACTGTCTTGATGTATGACATTTGCTTAATTTCCCTGGAATACAGACTATACCTCCCCATGAGAATACGGAAAAGATACTAGTCTCCAGCTCCAAGTACAGAGTTAATTGGCTGGCCTAAAATTCAAAGAGGTGCTCACACCAGAAATGAATGCTAGTAGAAAGCCATAGCCTGGCTGCATTAGTGTGTTTGGTATTCTTTTCCCTAACCAACTAGAAAGCCCAAGCCAGCCCAGTCTGCCAATCTATTCTTTCATTGCATTCCCTTGTTATGTACTGATACAGAGCTACAGGCAGTGTTGGAACAGACTCAAATGAGACATTTTTGTGTAGGCTTCAACAGTTTATGGTGAAAGTCAACACCCACGCCTATAACAGATTTGTGTTTGTATTTCCTGAGTTCTCATGTATTTAGGAAACATCACAGCAATAGTTTGCCCTCAGCAAAAAGATAATTAAAAATGTTTTTACACAATGTATAGCGTAATTGGGAGACACAGCTTTTCACACATATGTTGCAGGTCACATCATTTACTTGGAATTGAAAGAAAACCAGTACAATCGGGGGGCCACAGGGGCAGCAGTGAATTGCTCTGCAATGTGTTACTTATCCCGTTGGCAGCAGAAGGGTTAAGGTCTCAATCAGTTGACCCTTGTAAAAGAGACATCCAACTGCATACTGTACCTTCAAAAAAATCACACATTTGCTGTCCTCTCATCCAATTCTGCCTGCGTGACCAAATATTAACCCTCTCTCCCTTTTCCCCTAAGAATCTTCATTGCTGGGGTTTTACATTAACCCTTTCATTGCCAGAAGGGCCTACGGGGCGACGTGGGGCTGGAGCATCTGTCAGGAAACATGGCCATTATTTTCTCTCTTCTTTACTCCCCGTGTGTGTTCATGGAGAGGAGTTTTTCTGCATTAGTCAGTGTAATAACCCAGGCCCAGAACCCTGGAGTGAGAGGAGCCACGGGCCAGTGGCAGCTGTTGCTGCTGCTGTGAATATCTTTGGCTTGGGAAGGGGGGCTGTAAATATAGGGAAGGAAGAACCCACTGAGCTGAAAGAACAAACTCTCTGGACCTGTCTGACACTTGGGGTCAGAAGGTCACTGGAAGCTGGCGGAGGCAGCTTAGCAGATTGGAAGCTCAGAATCCCCCCTCCAACATCATTTACACAAACAAGCAGATGGCAGGTGTCAGCGGTGACAAAGAGCCATCTGTGCAGCGAGGAACATCCCTTCCATTCTCTCACAGGCTACTTCATTAAATCCTCAACTTCAGAGGGACTGCGCTGCTCACTGTAGCCATTAAAGCACTTCTTTCGTTGCCTCGCTCTCTCTCGTTCATAGTTTGTTTTTATGATTGCCTTTCCCATTTATAATATCTTGCTGTCTATTTACTGTATCATCTACTATTGCCGTTTGACTCTCCATTGCCGTCTTCTCAAACTCTAGCTTGTAAGATCTCATGAGCAGGACCTTCATTACCTTCTGGATCTGTTTGTGCATGTTTGTCCTTATTTGTATGTAACTCTGTTTATGTCATTGATGTCCCTCTGTACTCCTGCTGTGGAATATATCCCACCCTGTGGAGTTTAGGTGGCTCTATTAGGAGGTATACCAGCCAATGGGCTCTCTTATCTTATTTTCATGCTTTCACTTTTTCATGCTTTATCTCTCTTAATCTTGATATTTCTTCCTCATTCTAATGACTGTATTTGTCTCTTTCATTTCTTCCCTTTTCTAATTATTTTCTCCTCTCTCCTTCCCCCCCCTCTCTCTCTTCGTTTCCCATATTCTCTTTATCTCTTATTCATTCTCCAACACTTTGTATCCTCCTTTTTCGCTCTCTAGGTACCTTTATGTAGTTCTCATTATTAACAAATACAATTTTTACTTCCTAACTTTGGTTAGCAAGAGCAAAAAAAACCATGCAATATAAGGTAGGATGCAGTATGTTTTTTAAGCAAATAATGTAGTTAAAATCACAGTATAACTTGGCAGCTACCCCATACAGCAGATGCCAATGATAACAAAGGAATTTGCTGTCCGTTGTTCGCCTTTGTGAAACTCAAGCTGTTTGTAGGTGCCACTTTGTCGCAGAAGGTCCCACAAAATATTCATATGTCACTTTCTTCCACTGTACTGATGTACTAGTTCACTGCAAGAAGAATTCTAAGCTGCCTTATAAACAGCTACTGGGCGATGCAGTTCTAGCTTTCGTAACTCAGCTGGGGGATGTGCAGGCAGCTCACATCTGCTAGTATACGGCACTAACCATAGTCTCTATGCACATCTCTATGTGTCTCTATGTCTCATAGTCTCTATGCACATACAGTATTTCATGAACAAAATAAAATTGAACTCCTACAGGTATCTTCTCTTCTCTACTTATCACTCTTGTTGAGAGATGTTTACTTTGCAAATGATACACTGTTAAAAAATAAATTCAACACATGCACAACATCCATATTTTAAATCGGCAGCTCATGTTCACTTCTCCCATACTCTGGAAGATGAACACAATAAAATACAAAGCAGTCATTCTCTGTGAGTAACGTCTACTGTGAGTAGCAATGCAGAATACTATTGGAGCACCCAAACTACAGTGCTATATCACATGGTCAATTGTCCATTCTTTATAACTCCTATAAACGCAGCTATGACCTCTATAAGGAATCTGTGTAGTTGGAAAGCAGGGGTAATCGCACCACAAAAAAAATATATGGTAACTGGGAAGGGTCTGCATGACTGGTCACCTGTATATACACATGTGCATATCTCTTTTCTCTTTCCCATCCTCTTTCACATCCGTTCTCTCTCCATAATCAGGAGAATAAATATTATCCTAGAACATTAAATTCTGCATTACATTGCCTCTTATTTTCCATATTTCAATACACATAGATTTGCAAATGACATTAGACAGCCGCTCCTGGCAAACAGTTAATATGAAATTGAGTACATATCTCCCCCCCCCCCCCCAAACACCTGTCAGCGGCTCTGATTGTAGACATTAACTTTTTTTATACACCTATGTCTTTGAATATGTTGATTAGTTAAGATTATCTTATTTTATTAATATTTGCTCAAATATTTATATTTATAACTGTATATTAGAATTTACATATATTAATAAGTTTACACATTGTATATTTATATTAACATGTAATTACATGTATGTATATATAATATACCGTATTGGCCCGAATATAGTGCTATGTTTTTTCCTAAAAATGTCCTTCTGAAAACTGTACTCGTATTAAATGCGCAGCCTAACACCTTTTATTTTTCATGTAGAACACCTTCAAAACTGTAGGGTCGTATTACAGTATGTGCGTAGCTGTACTATATTCGGGCCAATGCTGTAATATATACAGTAGGTTTATATATGTGGATGAAGGACACTGAGTTTGAAGCAGGGGAGCCTGGTTTAAATCCCGATGTGAACTCCTTGTGACCTTCGGCAAGTCACTTTATCTTCCTGTGCCTCAGGCAAAGACACAAAATTAGAGTGTATGCTCTTCGGGGCAGGGACTAATTGTGCCTGTAAAATTCTATGTACAGCGCTGTGTAAACTGTCTGAACTATACAAGGAAAAACTATTATTATATATACAATTTTATATAGAGAATATTTCCCTTATTAAGAATTTCCTTTCCACTCACAGAGTAGCAGTGAACACAATGAGCTATGACAGCTGATTTTGTGGTGTGTTACAGCCAATCAGGAGGCTGAAGAAAAACAAGGTTTTGCCTCTCCCATCAATACTTATAGGTCTACAAATAATCTCCAAAATGTAGAAAATGTGAAAGACTTCAAATATACCAGAACCTTGAATATGGAGTACAGTTGTGGGCACCACTCCTTAGGAAAGTTTAGTAGGTAAGAAAAATTAGGGTGCTCAATCCCCAGGTAATTTCATCCAATACAAATTGCAATAAAGCACTAACTCTGGAGACACCAGTGGGAGTGGGTAGGTAAACCATAGACCTGTAAGTAACCAAATGATGTTTGTCAATACTCAACTATAACAGTCTAAATCATAAGACCCACTCACGTCATCTCCAGGAGCGATTGCTGGCGTGCCAGCCACGGGGAATCCAGAGACCAGATGCAGCAAGTAGAAAAAATGAATGGCGCACAGCCAGGGAGCCAGGTGTAAAGCAGAAAAAGTACCTTTATTCAGTGCATGGTTGGAGACAAATTCACCCCTTGGGGGACAAAAGCAGGAACCTCCTACGCGTTTCGGACCAGCAGGTCCTTTATCAAGGAGTCATGATAAAGGACCTGCTGGTCCGAAACGCGTAGGAGGTTCCTGCTTTTGTCCCCCAAGGGGTGAATTTGTCTCCAACCATGCACTGAATAAAGGTACTTTTTCTGCTTTACACCTGGCTCCCTGGCTGTGCGCCATTCGTTTTTTCTACTTACTCCTTAGGAAAGACATAATTTATTTATTTATTTATCAAATGTTTTACCAGGAAGTAATACATTGAGAATTACCTCTCATTTTCAAGTATGTCCTGGGCATAGAGTTATGATGGAACTAGTGAGTGCAGAGAAGAGCCACCAAATTAATAAAGGAGATGGATAATCTGATTTATGAGGAGAGGCTAGCTAAATTAGATTTATTAACATTAGAAAACAGGTATCTAAGAGGGGATATGATAACTATATACAAATATATTCGGGGGCAGTACAAGGAGCTTTCAAAAGAACTATTCATCCTACGAGTGTAGTACAATCAATTCAGGGTCATCCCTTAAATTTAGAGGAAAGGAGATTTCACCAGCAGCAAAGGGCAGGTAAAATGTGGAATTCATTACCCATGGAGACTGTGATGGTAGATACAATAGATATGTTCAGAAAAAGGTTGGACATCTCTTTAGATGGGAAAGGTATACAGGGATATACCAAATAAGTAAACATGGGAAGGATGTTGATCCAGGGAGTAGTCTGATTGCCAATATCTGGAGTCAGCAGCAGAGAACAGCGCAAACCTGATATCACCAATAGTAAACACACTGTGATAGAACAGTCAAAATTGCCGTGAAAAGAAATGAATGATATATAACTAACCCTACAGGAGTGATATTGTCGCAGAAGGTCCCTAGCAATCGTGCTAATAATAAAAAAAACACAGAAGCGCAACAAAGTAACAGAGGAGCAGAAGCCGGTTAACAGTCGAGTGGTTGATTGGGACATTCCGACTGCAAGACCCTGACTGGTCATAATGCTGTTTTAATTCTGGGAGCATGTGAGTAGAATTAGCTCACTGCTCACTTGTATTTTATCTACATAAATTCTTCTATCTATGTCCATTTTTTTCTCTTTTATGAATTTTGGAGGTCCAGCCACACGTATCATACCAAGATCTTGACCAGATTTATTCTGAAAACACCTGATTTAATCCATTACCACGTGAGTGGGCATCTACTGTATAAGATTTTTCACGTTTTTCAATTTTATTATTAGCACGTTTGCACTATGTCTATTTTTTCTTCTTCATGAACTACAGAGAGATTTTTTTTGCGCTGTGAAGTTCTTTGCTACCAATATTTGTAATCAGGAAGGAATTTATATTTCCCATTATGCGATACAATATCATTAGATGATATTTCACTGTTGTGTTTTCTTTGCCTTCCTCTGGATCAATATACTGTAAGTGCAAATATAGGATGAAGTATCTGTTGTCTAAATGTCGCATAGGTTTAACTTGATGGATGTACAGTATGTCTTTTTTCAACCTCATCTACTATGTAACTATATCACTATGTAATATGTCCTTAAATCCACCTATCACTGAACATCATTAAGAGGAAGGAGACAAATCGATGCGCCGAGGAATATCATTGAGGGCTGGATAGTTACAATGAGTGCCGGGATAACTTGATACACTGGCAAACAGGCCTTCTATGTGGCTAATGTATCTTAAACGACATGTACAGTACCTAACTTTTTCTAATGTGTCAATGTCTCCCATGGTTGACCGACAGTACTATTGAGATTAAAAAAATAATTCAGTATCGACTTTTCTTAATTTTTTATTATCGTCATATTACTATCACATTTATATATAGCCCAACTCTATCTTATATATACAAGTAATCCCACTAAGCACCACCTTCTCCTGGTCAGAGAAAATGACACACACCAATATACACACACAATGTTTGCTTTAACGTGCCAATCGTATGGGCTATTGATGCAACCTCTCCCTTATTTGTAATGCAAAGAGAAAAAAAATCCTTTCTTCTAAAGTTTTCCATTGTCCACAACTACTGTAAGACGACCACAAAGATGCATTTATTTTTATAGCAGAGAGATGAAGTGGGGCATGCAGCAGTTTTAATGATGACCAGGGATATGTTGGTGACCATTTATCAAGCTGTCGATGCACATCAAATGCTTTTTTCCCCACCCCTTCATTGCTTGCACCTGTGTAAGGCCGCGCTTATAGTGACGGCAACTGCAATGTCGACTGCGACAAGGAATTCCACTTCTCATGTTCAGATCTCATTCATAAGTCCTGGAGAGCTGTGAATGAGATCTCTCCTAAAAACCAGAAACAAATAATGACGTCCACTGATCATCACAGGTGTCACCAGCAAGCCGATGAGAACCTAAAGAGTATCTATATTTCCTCTAGCAGTTCCTCCGGCAGTTCCTCTGAAAAAATCATCCTCATGAAGAGCAAATAAATAAATGTGCAGTAAATACAATATTTATTTTTGTGAAAGGGGAATTTACTGTTTCGATAGTCATACAGGGCTATAAAGAAGACCCACAGCCTTACCCTAAAAATGATGTATAGTATAATTATAATTAATATCTGAACCTTTCAACCTACCTTTATATAATTTTTAAAAATTACTTACCTAGACTAGAGGGTTCCCTGGAGCTGATATGTTGTCCTCCAACCTCTGTAGGGTCAGGACTCATTTTGCTGGCCCGTAAGAGGACCATGGCTAAGCTCCAAGGGAATATTTGCTTCAGGTAAGATAAAAGTGTGTGTGTGTGTGTGTGTGTGTGTGTGTGTGAAGGGGCAGGGGGTGGGGGGAGGGTTTGCTTTAATGTAGCCCCCAACACACTACCTTGGCAGGCTTGTAATGTTCAAACCTGCAAGAGAGTCCTTAGCTTGGGTACCTATAGTGATCTTTGTGGGCATCGTGGATTAATATTGTTATCAGCAGCTGTGATTATTTGCATAGGTTCCAATGGTGTTTCTTAGGTATTCTTTCTGTAAACAAACGTTTTATTATCCAAATACTGAAATGCATGTGAATGGCCATTAATGATCGATAGCAGTTACTGTATCACATTTTGGTCAATTGAATATTTTTTATTGGGCCAACCAGGTACGCAGCACTTTACAATTTTTACAAACATTACAGTACAATTACAAAACAGGGAATATAATAAAACCGATGGGAAAAGTGCATTAAGACATAAATGGAACATTAGGAGAAAGGAGTCCTTGCCCCGAAGTGCTTACAATTTAATTGGCATGCGGGAGACCAACAGAAAAAATGTGTAAATTTAGGTGCATTGGTTAGAGTGTGGTAAGAGCATTCAGTAGCAAAGAGCATACTGTAGTTTTGTGAGTAGTCTTCATCCTGGACTACAGTATTTAAACGGTTTGTTGGACAGGGTGAGGTTTCAAATGGATTTTGATGGTAAAGAAAGAAGATACTTGGCCGGCATTGAGTGGGATAAAGTTCCATAGATAAGATGCAGCATGTGAGAAGGGTTGTAGTAACACGGGGGGGGGGGGGTGAGGGGAGACTTGAGAAGAGCATAGAGAGTGCGTAGGTGTATAGTGAGAGATTAAAGCTGAGATGTATGGCAGGGGAAGATATTCACAGAGAGAAGGAGAATTTAGTAGTGAATGCGAGTTTTTTTAGGGAATCAACAGAGAGGAGAGTGAGGTTATCCTTGCAGAAGCCGTTTAAATAGATTGATCAGTATGGCAGGAAGTCCAGTAAGGAGAAGGTTGCAGTAGTCCAGACAAGAAAGAATGAAGGACATGCCCTAACATTTTAGTAGTAGAGAGAACTCAACAGCGACATCTACTTCCTATCACACTCTACAAAGCAAACAGGAAAAACAAAGCAAAGGTTGTAGTTTAGAAATGTTATGGAGAAAGCAGCGGCAAGACTTAGCAATAGCATTAATGTGAGGGGAGAACAAAAGAGAAGAATCGAATATGACTAGATTGTTGAAAGTGTGCAGTCATACTTAATACTGCTTTATACTGCAGCATGTTTACTTATACAATACTATACTGTGTAAACTACTGCTTTTAGATGGCAAGGCCTTGGTTAAATATTACAGTGAAGCAACGCGTAAGGCCCCTCCCACATTAATAACTATATACAGTAGGAATGATGCTCTATTCTGCCGAGACAAATGTTTCCGGTCTGTCTCAAAAGTGTACTGACCGCTGCCATTTGCAAACCATGTACATTTTAGAAATACCTGTTATATTCCCCTCTGGTCTACATTTCTGATATTTTTCACATGTACCTAAATAATAACAATCATGTATGTGAAACCTTCATTTAGTACGTAGCGGTACTGTGTTTACAGGTATTATAATAGTATTGGTAATACACAATCATTTTTGCCTATTTAAAAAAGGTCACCAAAATATGAGTCGGAAAAAATAATTCTGGAAGAAATCTATGAAATCACAGTTAAAGAGATATGGTAGGTCTCCTATTAGTTTACATACGGTACAGTATATAGTAAGGAGGGCAGGTTTACAAATTCAAAACCCAAACTTCAAAAACTTCCGATCCAAATGAAAACCCAAGAAAGGCTCATCATCTGATTTAATTTTTTTTCTTTGCAAACTTTTGAGTTCATAAACATACTGTAAACCTACAAAGTTAGTGTAATCCTCCCTAGTGGGATTACTATTGTCCATTGAAGGGGTTAATAGGTCATTAAAGCAGCAGTTCAAACAATATCCTACGTGTGTTTTTTTAATAAATCAGTTCTGTGATATGAGAAAATACTTGTAGCACTTAAAAAAAATGTTTTATAGACATTTTTAATGTTTCTAATTTAGGAAGCAAAGTGACAGCCCCCTCCCCTTCTGATAGGCTCTGGCTCTTGAGCCCCGCCCTCTCTCTAGCAGTGCACCAATTGTATCTAGTAACTGCCCAGTCAATCCTATTCCAGGACTACATTGCCCACAATGCTGTGCAAAATCTGAATTAAATAACCCGGAGCAAGCGATTGATTACAGGAGAATGGATCAATCTGCAACTTAGCTAATCACTTGCAGTGTGCAGATTGTATTGATGCACATATTGAAAGGGGAATATATATATATTTATTTTTAAAAAAAAAGGTAGCTTGAACTGTAGCTTTAACAGATTCATGTATAGGAGAGGCCCCAGCTAAATGTAACTAATTCCATGTATCTTATTTCATGTAACATATTTCAAGTAACCAGTTTTGTTGCCAGAGTAGTCCCTGTCAGGGGACCAGCCCCTCCTTAGTTCCAGATCTTGGAACTAGAATCTGCTAATGGTAGATCTTATTGGTTGAAGATATCTGTATCTTGTCCAGTTACAGGGGCAGGATAGTGACATTGCTCATTGGTTTACAAGGAGCTGTAGAAGCTGCCAGACCCCAGGCTCTTGGAGGACACCAGACAGTGGAGTCTCACTGTGTTAAGTGTATGGGGTTATTAGTGTGTCCTTTATGTGTAACTTTGAATGAAAAATGTCCGTTCACCTTTTTGTTGTTTTGCAGTTAGGGAAGGGAGTCCCACAGCTAGAAAGGGCCCCTAATCTATTATGAAGATGCCATAGCTGCTATCGATCCTTCAAGGAGGACGTGTGTGACAGGTCAAGACAAGGGATCCCAAAACCAGGGTTCCTGGGAACTGTCACAGCTAGAGTTGCTCTAATGCCAGCTTTAGCATATGCACACCAGGCAGCTACAGTGAAGACTTCTAGGTCAGTGTAAGGATGATTGGTAGATGGGAACCTGGATAGAAGTGCACCCCCATACAGTCTTGAAAAGCACCTGGGAGTGAGTCCTGTTCACTGAAGCTATAGAAGCGCAGTTCCCCCTAAACCGTGGGCAAGGGCAGGTGATTTAAGCAATGTGTACCTTCCTGCGCTTGGCACCCAGGGAAGTAGTATGTAAGCACTGTCTTGTATCAAATAAAGAAACCTGTCTATCATACAAAGTCCCTGCCACCCTTCTTAAACAGCTTGCAGAACCAGCCAGCACGGATGCCAACACCCAGGGAAAGCGGTATGAGAGTCTATAACAATCTTTGTCACCACCTCACACACCTGTGACCCTCCTTAGTAACAGCCGGGAAAGGAGGGGTTACATTAGCAAAAATGGAAAAAAAAATATTTCCAGTTTTAGTTTTTCTCCGTCTTTAAAATAAAATAAATCCAAAACCAATTGAGTTACAGCAAATCCAAAACAAGTTTTTGTTTAATTTCTTTTTTAGAATTAATACACCAGGGAAGTGAATTTAAAGTAAGATTTGGACGCTGCTGTTATTGTGGGAATGATGCAATTGGCAATTTAGTCCATCTAGTAAACTGCCAGGCTATGGTGGCAACCCATGAATGTTTTGTAGACTGTACCACGAGTTCAAATAGAGTCTCCTGTACTGTAGTTCTGACAGCACACCCAGAGCCGCCAGGAGGGGGGGACAGCCAGGGCTGGTATTCCGGGTCTGCTGGCTTGGGGGGAGGGGGGGAGCTGGCCATCCAGCGCCGCAAATTTCCTCTGACCAGGCCATACTGCCGGTCGCGGCAGGATCCCGGCTCTCAGCTGTCTGCAGGACCATTGCCGGCGCGCGATGGGGCTCTGACGTCAGCGTGCCGGAAGTAAGCTTGTCCCAGCTTCCGGCGTGCCGACGTCAGATCCCCGGTGCGCTCCGGCAGTGGAAGTTTGGCAGTGTGGGACAGAGAGAGGAAAGGTCCTGCAGCTGAGAGTCGGACCCGGCTGCGACCGGCAGCAGGGCCTTGCCAGAGGTCGGGGGAAATTTGCAGCGCCAGCTGGGCCGCCCCAGCCAGCGGACCCCCGCAGACACCGGGCCCGGCTTGACCCAAGGTAAGTCTGTATTTTAATATCATTGGGGGGCTTGGGGATATTTGTATATGTATTGGGGGGGGCTTGGGGGTATTGTTACATGTATTGCGGATGCTTGGCCGAATTTGTATATGTATTAAGAAGCTTGGGGGTATTTGTATATGTATTGGGGGCTTGGGGGTATTTGTATATGTATTGGGGGCTTGGGGGTATTTGTATATGTATTGGGGGCTTGAGGGTATTTGTATATGTATTGGGGGTATTTGTATATGTATTGGGGGTATTTGTATATGTATTGGGGGTATTTGTATATGTATTGGGGTTATTTGTATATGTATTGGGGGCTTGAGGGTATTTGTATATGTATTGGGGGTATTTGTATATGTATTGGGGGCTTGGGGGTATTTGTATATGTATTGGGGGCTTGAGGGTATTTGTATATGTATTGGTGGTGAAACGCATAGGGGAGGAGGCTGTACTGCAGCCTGCTGTGTCCACTGTGTGTCTCCAATAAAGCTTTGGTGTTCAATTTTGGACTGTGACGTCATTAGACTGTTTTGCTGTTGCTCCGGATGCACCTTTCCCTTCTACATGACCTCTATGCCAGGTGCACGCTGTAGGACTCACTGCTGAGGAACTATTGGACCCAGGACGGATGAGCTGACAGGGGTAAGATTGCTGTTTTTCCCCTGAGCCCCAACCTTTATAGTGGTCTTTTTTCATCCTCTCATTTTCCTACCAGCCCTGCACAATCAGTGCTTCATTCAACTTTAGCCTAGGAGCGCATCACAGTCACATATCTCTGGATTTTTATATGGGTTGGGGTAATTTTTTATATGTATTGGGGAGGGTTTTTTTTTTTTAATTTGTATTGTTTTATTTTTTTAATGGATTGGGCTCTTTTTTAGATGTATTCGAGTATTTTGTAGATGCATTGGTGTCTTTTTTTAGATGCATTGGGGTCTTTTTTATATGCACAGTATGTGGGTGCGTTTTATATGTGTATTTTTTTTATATGTATTGTTTAATTTATATATATGTATATATGTATATATGTATATATGTATGAATGTATGTATGGGGGGTTAAATGTATTGTTTTTCATATGCATAGGGTAGGTGGATTTTTTGTATGTATTTGCGGGGGTGGGGATTTTTGTATGTATTTGGTGGTTGCAAGTTTTTTGCATTGGGGGGTGGGAAAATTTTTTTGGAGGGGGTGGGAGGGGGGGGGTGGGGGGCATTTAGAATTGTAGTCCTGAACCCCGTGAAATCTGTCTGTGGCCCTGAGTACTATCAGTGAATATATAGTTACATAGTTACATAGTTACATAGTAGAGGAGGTTGAAAAAAGACGTACGTCCATCAAGTTCAACCTATGCTAAATTTAGACAACCGATACTTTATTCTAGATCTATACTTACTTATTGATCCAGAGGAAGGCAAACAAAAAACCCCATTAAGGGGAAAAATGAATTCCTTCCTGACTCCAAGAATTGGCAATCGGATTAATCCCTGGATCAACATCCTTCCCATGTATACTTATTTGGTATATCCCTGTATACCTTTCCCATCTAAAAAGATGTCCAACCTTTTTTTGAACAAATCTATTGTATCTGCCATCACAGTCTCCATGGGTAATGAATTCCACATTTTAACTGCCCTTACTGTAAAGAACCCTTTCCTTTGTTGCTGGTGAAATTTCCTTTCCTCCAACCTTAAGGGATGGCCCCGAGTCCTTTGTACTGCCCGTGGGATGAATAGTTCTGTTGAAAGCTCCTTGTATTGTCCCTGAATATATTTGTATATAGTTATCATATCCCCTCTTAGATGCTTCTTTTCTAATGTAAATAAATCTAATTTAGCTAGCCTCTCCTCATAAGTTAGAATGTCCATCCCCTTTATTAATTTGGTGGCTCTTCTCTGCACTCTCTCTAGTTCCATAATGTATTTTCTTAGGATTGGTGCCCAAAATTGTACTCCATATTCAAGGTGTGGTCTTACTAATGCTTTGTAAAGGGGCATAATTATGTTTACTTCCCTTCCATCCATTGCCCGTTTGATGCAAGATAAGATCTTGTTTGCCTTTGCAGCTACTGCATGACATTGGGCACTATTGCTAAGCCTCCTATCTACAAGCACTCCTAAATCCTTCTCCATCAAGGATTCCCCCAATATATCTCCATTTAATTTGTAAGTCGCCTTTTTATTCTTGCATCCCAAATGCATAACCTTGCATTTATCTGTATTAAACCTCATTTGCCATTTACCTGCCCACGTTTCCAGTCTCTCCAAGTCCTTCTGAAGATAAATTACATCCTGCTCTGATTCTATTACCTTACACAATTTAGTATCATCAGCAAAGATGGAGACTTTGCTCTCGATCCCAACCTCAAGGTCATTAATAAACAAGTTAAAAAGCAGGGGTCCCAGTACCGATCCGTGAGGTACTCCACTCACGACTTTAGCCCAACCTGAAAAAGTTCCATTTATGACAACCCTCTGATGTCTGTCCTTTAACCAGTTTTCAATCCAGGTGCATATATTATTACTGAGTCCAATTTTCTTTATTTTGTACACCAACCTCTTGTGTGAAACTGTATCAAAAGCCTTTGCAAAATCTAAGTAGACCACATCAACTGCATTACCCTGGTCTAAATTCCTACTTACCAACTCAAAGAAACAAATAAGGTTAGTTTGGCAAGATCTATCCTTCATAAATCCATGCTGACTATTACTAATAATTTTGTTTTCCATTAGGTATTCCTGAATATTATCCCGTATTAAACCTTCAAGTAGTTTCCCTACTATTGAGGTCAGGCTTACAGGTCTGTAATTCCCCAGGTGTGATCTAGCTCCCTTTTTAAATATAGGCACCACATCTGCTTTACGCCAATCTTGTGGTACTGAGCCTGTGGAAATGGAGTCCTTGAATATTAAATATAATGGTTTTGCTATTACTGAGCTTAACTCCTTGAGAACTCTTGGATGTATGCCATCGGGGCCAGGTGCCTTATTTACTTTAATTTTTTCAAGTCGCTTATGAACTTCTTCCTCAGTTAACCAATTGTTCCTTAATATGGAGGTTGTGGCTTCCTCCTGTGGCGCTACTATTGAACTTGATTCTTCCCTGGTAAACACAGAGGCAAAGAATTTGTTTAATACCTCTGCTTTCTCCTTATCTCCAATAATCTGCCTACCCATCTCACACTGAAAGGGTCCTATATTTTCTTTTCTCATTTTCTTGTTATTAAGGTACTTAAAGAACTTTTTAGGGTTGACCTTACTTTCTATTGCAATCCTTTTTTCATTATCCATTTTTGCTAATTTAATTTCCCCTTTGCAATTTTTGTTACATTCTTTATAATTCTGATACGATGTCTCTGTCCCTTCTGACTTAAAAAATCTAAATGCCTTCCTCTTCTTGTCCATTTCCTCCCCTACCTGTTTATTTAGCCACATTGGTTTTGACTTATTTCTTTTATACTTATTACCCAAGGGTATACACTGATAAGTGTGCTTTTCTAACAATGTTTTAAAGACTGCCCATTTATCTTCTACATTTTTTCCTGCAAAAACATCATCCCATTGTGTTACTACTAGATTAGACCTCAGTTTATTAAAGTCTGCCTTTCTAAAGTTTAAAGTCTTTGTTGAACCCAAGTAATCTGTTTTTTGATAATTTATTTCAAATGAGACCATGTTATGATCACTGTTACCCAAATGTTCCAGGACTTGAATATTTGTTATTACTTCTACATTGTTTGATATGACCAAATCCAGAACTGCCCCATCTCCTGGTTGGTTCCTCAATAATTTGGGTCATATAATTGTCTTTAAGCACCCCCAAAAACCTGTTTCCTTTTGTTGTAAGGCTAATCTCATTGCCCCAGTCTATGTCTGGATAATTAAAATCCCCCATTATGCAAACATGACCCAGTTTTGATGCCTTCTCCATTTGCAAATGTATTTTAGCTTCCTCAATCTCACAGATATTTGGTGGTTTATAGCATATTCCCACAAACATTTTCTTTATACTTTTACCTCCACTGCTAATTTCTATCCACAAGGTCTCTACATTTTCATAATTCCCTTCATAGTTATCATCCCTTATAATAGGTTTTAGATCTGGTTTAACATATAGACATACTCCACCTCCCCTTCTATTTGTTCGATCCTTCCGAAAAAGAGAATACCCCTTTAAATTAACTGTCCAGTCATGAGTTTCATCCCACCATGTTTCAGTAATGCCTATGATATCATACTGCTCCCTTGTAGCTATTAATTCAAGCTCCCCCATTTTATCTGTCAGGCTTCTTGCATTAGCAAGCATGCATTTAAGTTTTTTTTCAGCCTGTACTATTATCTTATCTGCTCCTTCCTTTCTGCTCCCACTTGGCTTAGTCTTTAGAAGTTTTCTAGTATTATCTCTATTTACTATGGGTATCTCACTGCTTGTCAAACTTGCACTTGCCCCCATTCTACCCCAATACCACCTTGTATCCACCTCTATTCCATTTAGTTCATCATCTGTTTCATTCCCCTCCTCCCTCCATCCTAGTTTAAAATCTCCTCCAACCTTTTTAGCATTCTCCCCCCTAGCACAGAAGATCCCTCTTCATTGAGGTGCAATCCGTCCCTAGAATATAGATGGCACCTCTCAGAAAAGGAGTCCCAGTGCTCTAAAAACCCAAACCCCTCCTTCCTACACCACTTTCTTAGCCATGCATTAACCTCCCTGATCTCTGACTGTCTCCCTGCGGTAGCGCATGGCACTGGTAGTATTTCAGAAAATACTTCCTTAGAGGTCCTTGCCTTAAGCTTTTGGCCTAGATCCCTGTAATCATTTTTTAGGACCCTCCATCTTTCTCTAACTTTGTCATTGGTGCCAACATGTACCAAGACCGCTGGGTCAATCCCAGCCCCCCCCCAACAATCTGTCTACCCGATCCGCAATGTGCCGAACCCGAGCACCCGGGAGACAACAAATTGTTCGGTTCATGCGGTCCTGGCAACAGATTGCCCTATCTACCTTCCTAATAATGGAGTCCCCTACCACCACAATCTTTCTTTGCATCTGAGCATCCTGAGTCCCCACTGTGCTGGAGGAACTATTCCCCTGGCTGCTAGAGGAATTAGTATCCCCCAGCCTTGCCATTTCTGCCCCAACATTCCCAATATCTTCACTCAAGATGGCAAATCTATTGGGATGTGTCAGCTCAGAAACGACCTGCCTCTCCCTGTTGCCCCTGCTTCCCCTTATAACTATCACCCAGCTACCTACCTGCTCCTCAGTAACAGCAACTAAGCTACCTACCTGCTCCTCACTAAAAGCGCCACCATCTGCACCACTAGTCGAAGCAAGGGCCTGCTCAGTGAGCTCTAATTCCCTTTCAAGATTGCAAATGTCCCACAATATTGCAAGTTGCCTCTTCAGATCAGCAATCTCTGATTCTAAAGATACCACCTGCTCACACTTCTCACAGCGGTATGCTCCTTGGAACAGCTGCTCCAAGTGCACATACATGTGGCAAGATGGGCATTGAGTGGCATTTTCAATCCTGCTCATTCTAGCAACTATGAAGTTTATAAGTACTAACAGTAAACTGTACTTCAATAAACTATACCTTGTTTAACTGCTTCCTTGTTCAAACTGCTTCTGGTTCTAACTGCACACACTTTAACCAATCAGCACTTCAATCAACCACACAGATTAATCAGTACACGCAGAATAACATCAGTGCAATGAATACCTGCCCCAAAGAACTTGAAATGTAACGTTGCACCATGAGATAAAGTGACCTCATCATGTGGGGCTACTATCGTAGGGCTCCCACTTCAGACAAAAGTGTGTTAACTAAAAGGCTATTCTTTGCATGGGTATACACTTAGATCAGGATGCCTACTCCTCCACCATGGTTGTGTCACGGTCGGAAGGTACTGTGTGACTAAAGATATAGGAGATGGTGCAGCAGGTGATGTATCAGAGGTGGTGAGCCATGTGACAGTTATAGCTAGTAGGTTGAAAGAGTTAGAAAGAGAGGTTATTAGCTGCAGTAAGTTTATTGCAGTGAGAGTGTGCATTCCATAGTGTCCTACTGTGTAGACAAGGATTCAGGGTAGTGGCATACACATAAATTATTCTACTGCCACAAAAATATCCCAGGCATTTTTCCAAAACAACCAATTCCATACAGAACTACAAAAAAAAAAATCATATATGCATATTTGACAGTTTTGATGGGTGACCTTGTGAACTGTATGCAGAATGTTCTAAGAATCAATGAAGTACTAGAGCAAAATTGGCTCAGATGGATATTTTCATGTTACATCAATCTAGCAAGATATTTTGTTCTGGTCTTGTCCCTTGAGCTTGTGATTTTGGGAATGTCCGTAAGAAGATTTACGGGATGTATTTAGTTTTGCATTAAAAAAACACTAGCCAGAGTTGTTGTAAATTTGGTTAGAATTCTGCATCAGATGTACAGTACTGTAAGAACATTGATTTCGAGGGTTCTTATGTTTGAAGCAATCAGAAGCAGAAATATTTGCAGTGGATGAAAGTCAACTGTTCTTTGCTTGGATACATGGAACACAATACTATATTTAAAAAAATGAGAACAGAAAAAAGGGCTATATTATTTAGTAAACCTTTTATTTCTTCAGACTGAAAGTTCCAATTTTTTGAGGACTTATTTTTTTTTTGTAACACAGTAAATGCATAAACATGTAAAAAATGAGGAGTAAAGAGTTTTGACATTTTTTAAAACTTGCACTTTACCACAACTATTTAGAAGCACTCAAACACTTTTGTTATATACTGTAGAGAGAATGAAAGACACATCAATCAGGGATTCCAAAGTCCAGTAAATATTTTTAGCTTGCAGTCTACAGTACACAAAGTAGTATCCTTACAACTGTAGATAGAAAAGTCATAACATTTGTCTTAATATACAAGACAAAAAAAGCTCTGTCACCATTTTGGGTGGCTACACTCTTGACAGCCATTATCACAAGAAAGTTAATTAAAAATACCTTTATTAGTGTATATGGGTATAATAAGTGAAATACATAAACACTCAACACAATTAAAATAAGTATTAAACTAAATGTCTCTAAGTCTGAATCGTAGACTACTAGAGGTTGGTATTGAAGGAATATGATGTATCTGGCACCATGTGCAATAAAGAGTTTTAATATCGCAGTGTGAATTGGATGGGGTGCCTCAGTGTGATGTGTGTATTGTAGTTGAAAGGGTCTGGTGTGTGTTACATAAGTAGAGGTGTCAGTCACACCGCTTTCAAATCACATCTGATTAATATGTGGTTCAATGGTAATCTGTAATATGTAATATAGAGTTAAAGAGACCGTCAAAGGGTTAATATATATCCTTCAATGCAGCGCTTGATAAGTTAAAGTGACAAAGAAAAAGGCTACTATGTAGCTAGGGGTGGTGAGGCTATATTGTGGGAGCTATTACTGTGTATCAATATTATAGTAGATTCCCCCTGGTCAGTAATTTTTCCAAGGTTATAATAGCCTCACAAGTGTTCAAACCAAATTAATGTAGTGAATAGATAAATACATAATGAAATGAATCACTGCTCGTATCCCCTGTGAAGGTGGCAAGTGTGTGTCTGAATAGGCTTGCTGGTATACAGATAGAAAAAAACTGGCCAGTTGCAAACGGTTTACTTCAGCTGCCTATAGGACAAGAAGCACTCTATCTCTGCAGGCTTATGTGGATGGTTTCACATTTATTCTTATGGGGCGAGTACGCCCTGTCTGCTGCGTATAGACACTAAGATATTATAAAGAAATGGTGCCCTGCAGCCGCTCGGTAAAGTACCCTCTACAATACAAGGGTACTATTAGGGGCTGCTATCTCGGAGCGTTTATTCTCTGCTCGCGAGTGGCGACATTTGTTGAGTTTCCGCCCGGCATGGTGTATTAGTAAACACCGCTATGAGTGAAGTTGCCGGGTGGAGCTCGGAGTAAAGCTGCGGCTATTATCCGCGCTCTCTAGACAGACGTCGCCGCACCAATACACGTGCTGACGTCACAGAGGACCGCCCACCGACGTACGTTTCGCGTCACACTGACGCTTTCTCAAGGTGACCAGATGCAAGTATGCATTTATTCAAGGTCTCAATATTTCTGACATAAAGATATTATGTGTAGTTTATTGTACAAAATTAAAGGCTCATCCCATATGAACTAATGTCAGTGATTTGCTTAATTAAGTTAACTCGTTGACACCTTAAAAAAACCTCTAAGGATGAATGTTTCTAAATAATTGAAAACGATGTGAATTGATGTTTGTTGTTATTACTGCATGTTATGCATCACATTTTGGCCTCCTGACAGAGGACACATATAATCTGGTTACTTTATGAATTGGGTAAAGAAAACAAATCGACCACAGCCCCCTTCCCCAGAGTCCCTGCCTCTAAAGTGAACAAACTTTACTACTTTCAACAATTACTTAAAGCAGGGGTTCTCATACGTCCCCTTATTGCAGACCACATACTGTAAGTAAACATACAGTATATTTCAAATATACTAGGCCTAGATCTGAAGACGAACCTGCAACACTCATGTGCTGGCAGTGAGAGAGCTGCTTTTCTATTTCACATATTTGTGAATTCACAAACTATAAGCAGAAGTTGGTGGTGCTCCAAAGTATTAGTAACATTGCAGTAGTCCACTAAAAGAAGACGTTTGAGAACCCCTGTTACAGTATCTCTAAAAACATAAATCACCACTATTTAACCTACTGTTCAAAACCCAACACTGTCATTTGTTGACTTTGGTCCTAATTAGTACCGTACTTATAAAACTGGACACATCAAATGTACAGATTGGACTACCCTAAGTTATTTAATTAAAAACACACATACAAAGCTCCATGCTACATGTATGCAATTTATTTGTTAAATAAAATATGCAACCTACTGTAGCACAATAGTTCCAATTGTCAAAGCAGCATTTGGCGTGGAAGGCTTTTTGGGTTATAATTAAATATGACAGTAAACTGCAAGATGATAATATCTATGAACCATACAGTATATATTCTGTTGTTTCAGAAAAAGGGCAAATTCATAATTGGTTTTAATACCACTTAATGGACCAACATGAGGGTTTTTCATAGATCTAATATTTTGTACAGAACTTTCAAGATCTCTCTTCTTTTTGTGGGCTTTAAGGCTGAGCTCAGACAGGCTGCTACGCTACCGCGCGTCCGCGCCTCTCTGCTCCGTGATGTGTGCTCATCCCCAGCAGACAGAATGACGCGATTGGAGGCGGGATTTAAAAAAAAAAAAAAAATGTGTGTGTGTTTGTGATTGGCTGGCGAAGTACACGTGATGCGGCTGCTGTTTGAAATCACAACTTCAGTTGTCTTCTTCAAGTGCAGCGACGTCAACGCTGCACTTCGCCACCGGTGGTCGTTTTCAGTTTGAAAACTGCCACCCACCAAAGCGAAAGAGTGGCGAACTTCGCATCGCAGCCTGTCTGTATGTAATTTGTTAGCGTGTGAGCAAGCTGCATGTATTGAGGAACTCTAGGTTCTCAGTCAAAGTAGGAACTCAGTCAAAGTCGAAGACTGAGCCTCTGATTGAACCACCTGTGTTTAAGCTGGGATATCCTGAAAACCTGACCTGTTGGGGGGGGGGGAAGGAGGGACCGGAGTATAGAAAAAAAAGTGATGACCTGTATGGCAAAGTTATTACGATTGATGGTTCTACATATGATATGACTGGCAATGAAGAATGTGTTATACATTATATATGTATGCAGTGAAAGACATACATATTGGCCCACACTTACTTAGCAGTTTCTGCTATAAGACACATTGTGCTATTAGCCTACAGCACTTTCCGGGCTCGACGACACCTTGCAGCCCATTGACTTGAAGGTCTTTTCAACCTACATTTGACAACTTTAGTATTTAACCTTTTTTTTAACTTATTTTTATTTCTTTACTTTATTTCTTGTTGTACATATAATGTGTCCAGAGCATTCAGCTGACTGGACGACTGGCATCTATGTGCTGAGAGACTGGCTGATCGAGTGTAGCATTGCGGAAGTGCGACAGGAGTTTCCAGCAGCTGTACTTTACCAAGGCAGAGTATTACATTGGACCCCTCCAACCCAGCTGGCGTACCACTTAGAGATTTCTCTCAAATGTTCAGTTTTTTTTTAAATCTTGTAAGTGTGATTCCTAGGGACTGCGTGTCATATTAAATGGACTTTATTTTTATACAGTTAAACACTATGGAGCCTGTGCTTCTCTTTGTTTTTTTTCTAGCAATCTTGAGATTGCTGTGGAGCCTACTGTCCAGGTTACATATTTTATTTGCACTCATCTACATTATTGCACTCCTGCTGCTTTGCTAGCATTTTGCTACCAGCCATTCAGACATTCAAGTTCCTGTTTACACTGTGAACTCTCCCCGGCTGAAACCTCGCTGACATCATCGAGTTCACGCGAGACTCTATTCAGTGTATGCTCTGTGTAGCACCGGAGAGAGGGGAAGGCGGCGTCCCTCGTGGCTCTCGGTCCCTGCCAGGACCTAGAGGGGCTATTGTGGCAAGACACACCGCGGACATCACACCGAAGTCCTCCTCCTTGGGTTCCTGCATCTGAACAGGCTGAGTTGTACTCAAAAACGCATTTTTTTCAGCTTTGTTTGTGAGTGTACATTTTTATCCCTTACTCCATAAATTTATTGTTATACAATTTTACGCTATGAGTGCGTCTGTTTTTTCTGTGTTTTTGTAGATATCCTAAGGAAGTGGTGTTCCCTTCATTCGGGCTGCAGAGACTCTTTTGGATAGCAATTGGAACATTTTGGGATTTGTACAGTATATCTTTTACATATATTTTTCTGGACATTTTCTTTTTTGATATTTTATTATGTATTTTATTGGTTCATTATTTTAAAATGTTTTACTACATCCACTGTGCTTAGCATAGGTTTTTTACTTTTATTTGTAATAACATTTTCCATTTTACTTTTATTTATATTTTTACTCTATAGAGATTTTATATAGTGATAGGTTGGCGCTAATATATTTCTTCTTTTGTTTTATATATATATATATATATATATATATATATATATATATATATATATATATATATATATATATATATGAAAGAATGACCAAGGCGCAAAAAAGCAGGGAAAGAGAAAAAGAGAGGAACATCATAGGGCAGTATATCTAAGCAATTCACGTGATTAAATGGTAAGATATGCACTTACACTTAGTATAGCAAATAACAGCCTTCAATCCACTCAGGGATTCAGGAACTCTGCTTCCGAAACTTGTCTGTTTCTATCTATGATCTTGATTTCTTGGTGATCCTTGTTTATATGGAGTCCCAATAGCAATAGCGGTGTATCTGTTCCACAGACTGTACCTGGCAGATAGATCTCGCAAAAAGGATAGGTAGGGAATAAAAGGAAAAACAGGGATAGCGTAAAACCTTTTAATAAAATATAACAAAAAAATAAAAAGTAGGTAATAAACTCACATTGTGTGAGTTGAATAAAAGCAGTTAAGAGTAAAAAGCGAGTCTCTCACACTCTATGATCGGAGAACGCCGGTTACCAGCACTGTTCACTCGAGCGGTTACTTCTGCATCACGTGGCCCGGCTCTCGCGAGATTTTGTCTCTGATGTTTGAGGATGCACTGCTTTGGCTCCGTTGTAGGGAATCAATCTCTCAGCGTGTCTCCCACTGCTCCTAACACGCCTGCCCTACGCGTTTCTCCACTTCGGCTTCGGCAGGGGCTGCTGTCATTAACTAATCCCTACCTAGGGTTTATGTATATACCTCTTGTGACTGATTGGCTGATACAGAAATTGGCTAATTGGCACATTATACCATTAGTACACAATATTTAAAAGAACCTGATCGTAAAGAAAGTTATGTATCACATATATATGGAAATCTAAATTTACACCATAAATTGTTACAATATAGTGATGCAACAATGTAAGGAACCTAAGAATGGACTTACGAATAACACATAGGGCCTCATGCAGTAAGCGTTGATAAGGGAAATATGGCCATTTTATAGCCAAAATTGGGTTTGAGATTCAGTAAGCGCCGATAAGTGCTTCATATCGCCAGGTTTCGGAGCCGATAATTTGGTTATGGCCAGTCGGCTGCCGATAAGCCTGTTTTCGACACTGATCGCCACTTTTTTAAATCGGCTGGATTCAACAAAAAAAAACAGCTTATCGGGCCTGATCGGCACTACGAAATTGAGATGTTATGGCCGATTTCTCCCGCCAACTAAAGTTGGCAGTTTGGACGGGAGAACGATCGCTAAGGCTGCCGGAACGGCACTTAGAAAAAAAAAATCTTCTGTACATCAATGGAAGTCAATGGAGCGGGGACGTATAACAGTATAGTACTGTTTACGTTTCATTGCTCACAATACAAGGGGGATTTGCATTTCAGTGTGGGGGCATTCCCTGCATTGTGTCACAGCTGACGTGTCTTATTTGCATAACATTCGACTTTTACATGTTTTCAGCATTTGCGGGTCACATTACTCATCATGTGATGGTGAGCCAAGGGAAAATACTATACTACACTCTTAAAGGAGAACCTCACATCATATCACACATTTTATTCAACTCAGCGACAATTATTTACATGATGTCACACATGTCACACATACACCGTATATTCATGTTCCTTTACATTACACAATGCTTGTAATGTGTCACGCATCTTTAAACCTTCATGTACATCTAAATTCTCATGTTTACATCTACGTTTGGGTCCTCCCTATTTTCATGACGTCACTTATTGGACGCTCAATCACATTGCATGTTTACATTGTAACCGTAGCATTACAAGCACTTCAACCTAACTTATACACACATGTACAGTAATTCATCATTGGGACACCTTGTAAACTCATTCTATAGCAACTATCCTCATTACAGAAATGCATGCATATGCACACGACTATTCATTGTTGCCAACATGTGACAATAACATGGATAATTACACATGTTACACAAAACTTTTCCCACGTCAATCTCAGCCTTTTTGTCTCATTACATGACTGACTCTTGCGTTCACAAGTTTTACATGCATTGCACATGCAACTATTTATTTGCAAGCAATCTTTGTACAAAGCTTCACGTCACATCATTGGCAAATATCATCATTCCCTGCAGAATACACACAACAAATACTTATAACAACAACTACACACAGCTTGCAACACAAGTACTTTATTATGTTAATGTAACACCTTGCATTTTACTATGTCACCTGACATCATCACATACCTATTTAAAGGACGCACATTACCTGCTCATTCACAGCTACTCATTTCAAAATGTTGCGAATGTTTAGGAGACGGAGGAACATTCTTTTCTATGACATGCTTGATGATGAAGACAATCATATAGGGCAAGGGAGGGACACACCGAGGGACAGTGACAGTGACGCGGATACGACAGGGACAGGGAGAGGGACAGGCCGAGGGACAGGTAGAGGGACAGGAGATCAGAGGAGAAGACAGAGGAGACAACTTGTGCCTCGTCCGCGTCTGTACAGGGAGAGAACCCTGTTAGATGGGATGAGTGAGGAGGAGATTGTAAGTCGCTATCGTTTGAGTTCAGCAGCAATCTTATCTCTTTATCAGGAGATAAGGGGAGATTTAGATTTTTTCACAGCCAGAGGTCGTGCAGTCCCTGGGCTTGTTAAAATGCTGTGCTCATTACATTATCTTGCTTCCGCGTCATACCAGACAACTGTGGGCATAGTGGGCGGGGTCTCGCAATCTACATTCTCGGGGGCCTTAACCCAGTTTCTCTATGCACTCAATAGACGCGCTAGGAATTATATTCATTTTCCTACAGAGGCAACAGAGTGGCTGGAAGTCAGGACTGGCTTTTATAATATAGCAGGGATACCATCTGTGCTGGGTGCAATCGATTGCACACATGTTGCTTTGATTGCACCTAGTCAGAGTGAGCATGTGTACCGCAATCGTAAGCACTACCATTCACTCAATGTACAGGTGGTATGTGATGCCACGATGAGGATAATGCATGTGGTACCCAAGTTCCCTGGTTCCAGTCACGATTCCTCTATCCTGAGGAACTCTTCAGTCTTCCATGCGTTCGAAGAGGGACATTTTGAACCTGGTTGGCTGCTGGGTGAGTACACATTTACATGTTCTAACACAAAACACATTTTGATTTAGGAATGTTGGCATTGTACAATTTGATCACTAATGTCAGCTTATGTGTGCTCCATTCATTATAGGTGACTCAGGATACGGAATTAGGCCGTGGCTCTTGACTCCGGTGCTAAACCCTCAAACTGAAGCAGAGGAGAGGTACAATGCAGCCCATATATCTACAAGATCTGTTATAGAGAGGACATTTGGCCTACTCAAGACCAGGTTTAGGTGTCTGGACAGAACTGGTGGGGCTCTTCTATACAAGCCTCAAAAAGTGTCTGATATTATCCTTGCCTGTTGCATTTTGCACAATGTTGCACTCAGGCACAATGTACAGTCAGACCTAGCTGAGGCTTTGGTAGACGAGCATCCCACCCATGTAGCTGCTGAAAATGAACAAACAGCCAGTGGTGGCCAGACACGCCAGAATCTCATCAATTCATTTTTTTCTTGTAAGTAAAAACTCATATGTTCCTAGTACTACTTTTATAGTTTAATTATGTTATATTAACAATAATGTTTCTTTATATAACCTTCTGTTAGGACACAGATGAATATGGGTTGCACACCTTTCTTTTCTCTGCTGTGTGCACAAAGGGATGTGGCACCGGTATGTTATTGTTGCACAGGTTATATAATCCCTCTTCAATTGTACTTTAGTTGTGTGTATGTCAATACAACTTGGGTAACAAAGCAATAATATTTTAGCATTGTGTTATTCCTTATGCTAAGACAAAACACATATTATGCCCATACTCATTCATGCTTCTAGTATGCTTACATACAATGTTATTGGTGCAGTGTAACATGTACATCCAGATGATGTGTACACCAGGCTGATTTACATTTTGAATGTCATTAAATATACATGGTGTTGCACATTTAACACCAAATACACACTTTGATGTGTTCTTTACGGTACTGAAGATGGCATGTCAATGTTTGCAATTTATATATTGTTCCTTTGCATTATAGGTATATTTGCAGTATGACTGATCATGGTATGTATATTTGCTGACATCTCTCATAAGATGTGGCTACCTCAATCTTCCTATAATTATTGGAACTAGAAACCCAACATATTGGTTTAAACACAAATGTTACATATATGTACTTTCTGTATCATGTATATGCATTTAGCTACTCTTGAGGTTTCATGTGCATTGTATTACAAAATGATTACTCACATTTCATCACATTTTATGTATGTTTCCTTATAATTTCCATTAATGTAATATAGAGGTGTTTGGAGAAAAGGGGATAACTGTACTTATTTGTTTACTTACGGGAGCACATTCATCACTAGCATAGACACACTTTTTAAGACAACTGTTTGTGTCTGTATCAATTTGTGTAGGATCCATGTATAACACCGACAAATGATAACACCAGCTTTATTATGGTAGCTTATATCATCATATTGACTATACTATGTATTTTTAAACGATTAATAAACACCGTAAACTATAGTTAGTTAGGTTAATGAAATATACACAGAAACGTACTTCATAACATGATGGTGATGTCATATTCAGAACATCATGCATTGGAGGGGACCATAACATCTGGCCAGTAACATTATTTGCTACAGTCCCAAACCATTTTATCTACATACCCATGTAACAAGAGATTTTAAACATAAATGGCTACTTGGTTGTAAGTGTCCTTTACATTGGGAGAAGGAGTGGCTCACTGAGTAAAGACACACACTGGCACTGATAGTTTGAAGCAGGGGAGTCTGGTTCAATTCCCGGTTTGGGCTCCTTGTGACCTTGGCCAAGTCACTTTATCTCCCTGTGCCTCATGCGGCAAAAAAACATTTGTACGTTCCACGGGCCAGGGACCTCAGGCTGAAACATGTGTCTGTAAATCGCTGCGTACAACTAGCAGCCCTATACATGAACATGCTCATATTATTATTATTATTATTGTTACATAGTTTCGACAGTCATACGTTCCATTACACAATAGAATACACAAATGTGTTAGCAGAGTGGGAATGGTTGTTATATAAAAAACACACCATGTCATAAAATGTTAGTAGTCATTAAAGAACACTCAAGAAAAATTCAAGAGGCACTATTTTGCAACATCATTATGTTAATTAAGTGCTTATGCAATATAGGCATAAGGATATCACTTTTTTAATTGTTTGTTAATAAGCGCTGCAAGCAATATAAAATTAGTTCCATATGTAGTATAGTAGTCGTTGGCTCCTCCTCACAATCATCTCATATAAAGGTAGACTCTTCTGAAATCATACATTGATCCGATTGTATCTTCCCCGACATCTCTGAAATACAGCAAACACATGATGGTCAAATATGGCACCTTACTATATATGTATCCGTGACAACGCGTTACACAGCTCTATATGATTGTGTACATACACACGTCACTCACTTATATGTTACAACTACAAGTGTACATCAGTATGTAAATTTTATTATCATTTGTAGCAGCCATAACTATGTATATGAAGTGAACGTTGCCTGTATACTGAAAAATGTGCGCGCACATCTTAGTGTGCGCACGCACTTCACGCTTGGCTCCACTAACTGTTAGCGCATGCGCAAAACAAAGCGAACGTTGTGCGTTCAATACATGTAGAAAATACCAGTAAACATCACATCTTTATTTCAAATACAATGAAGATGAAACTAAAATCATTCTAAACGAGTACATCTGTATTCTTTTAAACCAGACGTGTTTGGACAGAAAGGACGGCCGATAACACAATGCGCAAATGCAATACGTGTGACGTCATATTAAGCCAGCGTGAAACGCACGCTAACACTCCTCCCACTCAATTAACATTCGGCTAACGCCCAGGGTACGCCTACAAACACTGAGCCGCACGCATCACACACTGCAGTTACCGTTACTATAACAAAACATGACAGCCAATAGGCTTTGAGGCGCGCACGTCGCTTGGGGGCGGGACTTACATCCGTAATCCTTTTTAAGGACGCCTTGGCCCATGACAAGGGTCCCACGTCATACGTGGTGGACCCGGTTTTCAATGTTGTAGATGTTGCATGATAACAAAACAGGTATGTGTTAGAGTTATGGAAAAATGTTGCTAATATGTTTAAAGGGATAGGAAAGTACGTATATTTATTCCGTCAGCAATGTGTACTACTCTTTCAGGTTCTACTATATTCTATTAGGAAACAATTTGTTTGTGATCGCTACATGTTATGCAGTCTGCAATGTTACGCTGTATCCACGCATTGAAAGTGAAAATGGTGGTTACAAAAAAAAAAAAATTTAAACGCAGAGTCAACGCATAACGATTGTTATATTTACCATTCTTCTAGAATTAACTCTTCGCCTGGCTGCAACTGGTCGCTCCAGAAATGCAAGGCATTTTCATCCACGCTTGACCCACCCGCTGAATCCAGTATGACACATATCTCCTCCAGGAAGCGCTCATAGGAATCGCCACTGCTTTCTTCAAATAATTGGTCGGGAGGTAGGTTCATTTCTTCGGGTTCCCATTCCAATGCATTTTCAGCTGAAAGGCTTGGTACATAATCATAGTACTTTTGTTCTTGTACAATGTGGGTTTCAGGAATGGAGGCTGCAGATATTGCAGCACGTATCGATTCAAACGGATCAGTAGTAGCGGATACATTGCTATTGCCATTAGGAATAAATATGCCTTTCACGACAATATAAGTGCCGTCTTTCAGGAGAAATTGTTTTTCCGGGGCAATCTTCCAGAAACCATAGGTGTGTTGTAGCTTATCCTGGTCACGTTCAAAAAAGTCATTACTTGATAAAGTGAATCTTATTGAGGAATTAAAATTCCGTGCATGCTTACGGTCTTGGTAATAAGGATATTTTGCTCGAATGAAATCATCGATTTGGCGTGTGCTTGCTTTCTGTCCGCGACTGTTCAAGATGGCTTCACAGATCATGTACTTATACCCTAAAAGGGGATTAATATTGTTAACGAATTCATCAGCCATGTCTGAGTAGCACAAAAGCTGTGTGCAGGTCTGTGTTATTTGCTCATCAAAATGAATGTGCTGAATGGCTAACAAACTCCTGTTTTTCCTTGTCAAGGTCAACAAAACTAACTACTTTGACTCCTTATTTCAAACGCCAATTGGATTTGTATTTCTAATTGGGTTAACAGTTGTGGTTAGTGATATGGGACTGTGGGAGAAACATTTATCCTTCTTTTATCTCGTTTGTGAAAAACATCCCTAGACTTTGAATTCGTTCACATAGTGTTTTTTTGAAAACTAACAAAGACCACTGTGTGAAAATAGTTCTTAGCCAGGCATATCAGTAAAAACACACACCTGCAAAAATAAATGTTTTTTCCCCGCTTACATTTCTGTGTGTATGTGAAAGTCTGGTTAACTCCCTGTCTGCATGAGTTTAAATACGTGTGTATATATATATATATAAATATATCTCTCTTATAAAAATATATATATATATATTTATATATTATATTTTTTTTTTTTAATATTGCAGGAGTACACACAACATTGATGGCAGTAAGTATACCTTGTATGAAACCTATTTAAATGGTGAGAAACATGATTGAATTAAGTAATAAACATTTGTTTAAGCACAATACTGTTAGAGTCTCATACTTAGGATATTTCTCAAACATTAGGCCTGTATTATTAAAATAGTGTGTTTTCACAAGGAAGCATGAAGTGTATTAGTTTGTAAAATACATGTATACCAGTTTATATAGTACTATATATATATATATATATATATATATATATATATATATATATATATATACACACACACACACACACACACACACACACACTCAGTGTGTGTGTGTGTGTGTTGTGTGTGTGTGTGTGTGTGTGTGTGTGTGTGTGTGTGTGTGTGTGTGTGTGTGTGTGTGTGTGTGTGTGTGTGTGTGTGTGTGTGTGTGTGTGTGTGTGTGTGTATATATATTATTATACATTCTGAGATGTTATTGAAACAAGAACACACAAATGATTAAAGGACAAAATTACAATGCCCAAGCAAGGCAAAGGTAAGTAATAATTTACACATAATCCTGCTGTACACGTACAAGAAAGATGTTTGCAGTTACTTAGGTGTTTTTATAATTGCATGTGACTAATATGCATATGCAATTCTTACATCAATTAACACACCCAAATGCAATGTTTTGCTGCAAAGTCAATGGCAGCTTCTCTAAACTTTGCAACTGGTTCCAGGTGGACCATTACTGAACAGACGATTAATACATAAATATTTATAACACTATTAATTAATTATGAGTGTTAACATTTCCAAAACTTCACGTGTACAAGAACATAGTTGAAAGTTTGGAAACAACACAGTCTTCAGCATACATACAATATTAATTAGATAATGTGAAGTCAACAAAACAAGGCCAGAGACATATTGAGTGAATTATAACATTTATTTTTTTTGTTCCTTTTGTGAGCGAGTAACAGGCCTGCTTGTTGTCTCTTGCATTTTTTTTTTCCGTTTGCCACCAACTTTAGCCACAACAGAGCCACTTTGAGTGGCCTCTGGCACTTCACGGGCAGGGCTTGTGGGCAGTGACTCACCTACAGGGCTTGTGGGCAGTGACTCACCTACAGGGCTTTTGGGCAGTGACTCACCTACAGGGCTTTTGGGCAGTGACTCACCTACAGGGCTTTTGGGCAGTGACTCACCTACAGGGCTTTTGGCCAGTGACTGTTCACCTACAGGGCTTTTGGGCAGTGACTCACCTACAGGGCTTTTGGGCAGTGACTGTTCACCTACAGGGCTTGTGGGCAGTGACTCACCTACAGGGCTTTTGGCCAGTGACTGTTCACCAACAGGGCTTGTGGGCAGTGACACATGTGAGCAAGTTGGTACACCGTGCACAACACATGGTTGGTCCGTTTCATCTTTCCTGGTCAGTACTAACTGCTTGTGCTGTTGTGTTTTTGTGGCCTCCTTTGTAGGTGTCAGCTGGTGATGTAGTACAGATGGCAGCGGTAGGATGTCGTCAGGAACCTGCACACCAATGTGTGCTACTTGACCGGTAACATTGGGACCTGGTGACTGAAGATCAGATGAATGTGGTGAGAAGTGGCCAGCATGTAATGATCCAGCCTGTGAGGTGTTGAATTGGGGTACATTAGTCATTCTCAAGTAATTAGCTTGGGTTTGCTGAACAACTAATGCTTCGAATGAGGTGTTGATTTTTTGCAACTGTTTAGGCACTTCAATGAAGACTCTGTGGAGATGTGCCAATTGTGATACTGTTTCTTCCTGCAGTCCAATCATCCTTTCCAGCACTGTCATCATGTCTGAATGGCGACGATTTTCTGCGTCCACTATTTTTCCCTCTGAAGCTACAATTGCATCGTATGTGGAAGTTGATGGACGATTTGGCGGTAAAACAGTTTCTATTGGCACCTCTTCATGGTCACTTGATTGTATTTCAGTCTCTTCTGCGGCGTCATCCTCATCATAGTCATCATCCTCATCACCATGATGTTCTAAAAAGAAATGTACACATTATTAAATGGCATGTTAATGTATGCTGTGTTACTATGTAATTGTACTGTGTCCTAAGTAACACCTAACATGTTAGCATACGTTTTATAACCTCACATTAAAAACTACCTTGACTTACGAATAATGTTTGGACTCAGTATGAAATATGAATGAATGAAAAGTTGCTCTAAACTCAGAAGTCCTACATGATAGTTCACATCACTAACACAATACATGTTGCCTTACACTTAATTTTCACTGACACTAAGTAATCCTATTTAAAGAAGATGTGCAAAACAAATAATGAACATGACAACATAACATATAGAAGAGCACATATTATATGGCCACCAACTGATACACTCACCTTCTAGTTGTGTTGAGCTGGCTGACCCAGGTGAAGACACTTGTTCCGTCTCAGGTGACACATGTCCTCCAGGGGCAACTATATATAACAATAACATAAGTTTTACATTTACATGTGTAAATATTGAACAAACAGTTATTGTATGTTCTGTATTTATGAGTACCTAACAGCATCAGTTCCTTTACCCAACATGTGTGTGTGAAAGTGAACATAAATAGTTGTAATAACAATGTACATGCCTGTGTACTTAGAAGTTTTGAGTTCCCTAACATACAACATACTATGTTTCTGCAGTAATGCGTGAGGATAAATAGATTAAATTAGTACATAAAAATCATATGTTGTGTAGTGATATCAGTATCATAATGTACATAACTATCATGAGATGACCATTCACAATGGTTATCATGAAGGTGGTCATATTGCAAAAAGTGTTGTTTTTGGTAGAGGATATGTGTGGTACATTAATCGAAGATGTGGCACACCTGAATGTGGCTGTGACTCAACAAGACAACACATGCAGTGTGTGATAATGTGTCTTTGATAGTAGTTCAACTATAGATATGAGTGAACTAATGTGTGACGTACGCTTTGATAAGTAATGAGTTGTTGGGGCATTTAGTAGCTAAAGTTAAGCTTTCAAATGAGTGTGATTAACTTCAGTTGTGCTATTCAGGTTGTAAGAAAGGTATTCCCTTCCCCAAAAAGCCTAATCAGCCACACCTTTCAATTACTTGAAACAGGTGAAAATGGTGTGAACTAAGTTGACCGTGAAATGAGGCTGTAATTAGTGTGTGTGCTGAACCCCACCCCCTCTATTGAAGTGTATGCTGTGATGAGATATTAATTGCAGCTGCTTTAACACAATGGTAGATGAGCTAAGTAGTCATCTGCAGTGTTTAAGTTATGAAAACAATGACATAACATATGATACGTGTGCCTCATTATGCTGTCTGTATATGACATAAAGCAAAAATGGACCTTTTCATAAGCAACTATAGATGTGTTAGTGCCAGTGATGTTTGTAGGCCGTTGCATGCAATTTCTTTGATGCATGCTTAAAATAGGCAGTAATGTCATGTTTGTCGGAGTAAAATCAATAAAATACACAATAATATGATACATATTTATGTTCTGTACCTGTAGCTACTAATAATTTCTCATTAACATGTGTTACACATGTGTACTACCCTGTTGTTCCCCATCTTCGCCCACCATCAATTGCTTCCACTGCAGCTATGCATTTTGGGAATTCACATGTAAATGAGCACGCAATGGCACGTGCTATATTAGTTACTGCTTTTAGTAGGACTACTACATATATGTCTATTTTGATATATATATATATATACAGAATCAGACATATACATATATAGATGCAGGTATGCTTATATTGTGAAGACAGTATAAAAAGCAGTGTAAATATGCAAAATAACTGTAAGCAACGACACGCCTAGTACAGTAATATTTATCACCTGCTGGAAATTGTGACGGATAAATTCCAATGTCACGGTCACCAGCCAAGCCTTCCACGACGACTGTAAGTAATTTTGGCCGAAGCAGCTCCTCCAATGGAGTCAATATGAGACGTTGTGGTGTGGGCCCACCTCCAGTGCCAGTAGCATGCACGCGTTGGTCTTGTATTTTCTTTTTCAATTTGGACCTAATATCATCAAATCTTTTCCGACAATGATACTTGTCCCTGACACTACTGCACCGACACACTTTATTCGAGCAAATACCCGGTATGTACCTGGCAGATACCTGGAATGCGCCGCTCCTCACCTCTGGCAAGCCCCGTTGCATTTGCCTTCCCAGCCTGGGTTCATGCCTGGCTGATGGGCGGCTGATCTGTTAAATGATAATGATTAGGATTTAATAGGCTGCAATGCTTCGCGTGTCTACCAGATGGCATAAATTCATGAATTGTAATGCAGTATATATATATGTACTGTGCAGTATTGCAGCCAGCGGGAATAAAATGCTTCAATCCCTGCCGGAAAATAACTCAATGCACTCGGGCAGAAAACAGTCACAAACCTCAATACACCCGGGTATACCAGAATTCGTGGGACTAGCCGAGCTCGAATAAAGTGTGTCGCCAGTGTATTCCCACAGGCATTGACACCAATGACTATTGTGTCCCACATTTCTTTTTTGCTTGCTGCACTTGTCCGCCCTTGAAAAACATATAAAAGATATGAGGTAAATTAATAATAATATAAGCACCAGTTTCCTACACTGCTAGCTGTTCCAAGAGATATCAAACATGCTGTTTTATGTGTAATATGTGAAGCACATGAGCATTCACTACTAAACCTATACATGTAAGCAAGCTTGCATTCATATTGAATGCAGTTCTGGCAAATTGACCGCCTGTGTTTATTTGTCCTTGTAAGGCATGATAAAAAGCTGTGTTTCCACACTAATGAACATAGAAAGATATTGTGTACCCATATTTGCATATGAACAAAACTCAGATGACCTAGGATCACATGTATTTGAATAATAAATGTAAAGGTACACTTACCTACTAAATGTCCATAGAGACTGTCATAGTGCTCCAGAATGCCAGTGACAAGAGCCCTATTTTCCTGGTCATTGAAGCGAGGATTACGTGGCTTCTCCACACGTTTCTTCCGAGCAGGTTTAGGGTCAGAGCTTGGCTGGTGCTGACTGGACTCTCCTTCTTCCAATGGAAGAGCCTCCAAAAGCTGGCCACCAGCAAGCACGCCACCACCAGACACCCCATCAGCAACTGCGCCACCAGCAGCACTCCCAGCACCAGCACTCCCACTCCTAGCACCAGCACTCACACTCCTAGCACCAGCACTCACACTCCTAGCACCAGCACTCACACTCCTAGCACCAGCACTCCCAGCACCAGCACTCCCACTCACAGCAACAGCACTCCCACTGCCAACAACAGCACTCCCACTCCCAACAACAGCACTCCCACTCCCAGCAACACCACTCGCAGCACCAGCACTCCCACTCCCAGCACCAGCACTCCCACTCCCAGCAACACCACTCGGTGCACCAGCAACATCACTCCCCTGAACAGAACGTTCACTCCGACGCGTACTCGCACGAGTAGCAGTCCCACTCCCACCAGCATCACTCTTCCCACGCTTTGCGGGCATACTTCCAGCACTCACAAAAAACAGACAAGAAATGTACAGGCAATCACACGAACCACTTCCACATATAAAACAAGACAAAGATGTAAACAAAACAACAAAGGACAAAGCTCTCCCAATACACAACAAGTCTCTCAGTCAATATGCAAATCTTCAATCGTCCAGCTCTGTGCGTCTCTCTCTCTCTCACTCCCAACAACACAGAGAATGATTAGCAGTACACGTTGCCTTTAAATATGGCGCGCAATCAAATACATGCTTGTTTCGCCTGATTCAGCAAGATTTGTGATTGTGCAACCTAACAGCACCGCGCCACGCACGCCGATACACCTGTGTGTGATCGGCTCATCATCGTGAGAGTGGGCGGATTTGTTTTCGGCTTGATTTTGAATGTACTGTATTCGGCACTTACTGCATACGGAGAGGGAAAAACGCCAATAACATGACTAATCGATAAGCTTGCCGATTTCACATAATCGTCGCTTACTGCATGAGGCCCATAATGTCAATTTAATGTCAAGTTGATATAATAGACTGGAACTGCACTGCTAATTCTAGTGGGAACCCATAAATCAATTAGAGACATGTTCATATTAAATATTATGATATGAGATCCAATATGCTGACATTTATTTTGGAAATGTTAACCCCTTAGTAAATCATGTATTTAATTACCCACTTCATGGGAATATCCTTAAGGAACATTGAACCAAATAAGTCATAATATTACACATATCCTTAAAAGAGGACAATGATGTCACAAATTCACGGAAGGGGATCATATATTAACCCTTCATTGACAAAGTGAGAGTTTTAACCTTCAATTACCATATAACCTATTAAATTCATGTCTGAATATACAGCCAAGAATAGTTATTTCTTAAGTAGAAATTAGGATTAAATGGAAGATATTAAGCCCACATCGATAGTACAATAGAGAATTTACCTGGTTTTTAACAATATTTCTTATATTACATCATATACCCAATAAATCTGCTATTAATCCCAATATATTAACACATGCATTGGAATCCAATATTTTGTACATTATAATAGAGTGAAGTATATAATTTACATTTTTATCATAGTATACCCTACCTATATTATTAGGTCTTGATCTAATACATATTTATATAATTTTAAATTAAATTATATATACACCCGTGATGATAATAAATATAATACCTTAACATATAAACGCTTAGTGTTATCCCAAAATATATATAAATCTAATGTGACTTCTAAAACTTAATCTAAACATTTAGTACATATTAAACATCATACTTCATATATTACTCAACCTCTATCATTACATATTGGTTCTCCATTCTCTATTTCAATTTGTCACACAGGGGACACTTATACCTTCATATATATAACAATGAATTCATAGTAATTAACTCGCAGCTATAACTTATTGATCTTAAACATAGGAAAATATATTACAAAGGTTGGATATTAATCCTGGAGGGGTTGGTTTGAGAATTTCGTGTAAGGTGATATTTATTCACCTTACAACACACAAAAGAAAAGAAAGAAAGAAAAAAAAGAACAACTAACGCATAGAAAAAATGGACAAAAGGACATAATATACATAGCGATCACACAGACTAATTATATTGATTTATCACATAACGAATATAACGAATATTAAATATTTTATTATTTATTTATTTATAAAATATTTTACCAGGAAGTAATACATTGAGAGTTACCTCTCGTTTTCAAGTATGTCCTGGGCACAGAGTAAAACAAATAGTACATGGTTACAAGTACAGTTACATAAATGAACAGGGTATACATTATATACAAGACATTGCGTGCACAGTTAAAGAAAATGTATATTATGAGCGTATGAAACAATTACAGACCAGGTTAAAATGTGAGACAGCCTTAGATTTGAAAGAACTTAAACTGGTGGTGGATGTGAGAGTCTCTGGTAGGTTGTTCCAGTTTTGGGGTGCACGGAAGGAGAAGGAGGAACGTCCGGATACTTTGTTGAGCCTTGGGACCATGAATAGTCTTTTGGAGTCTGATCTCAGGTGATAAGTGCTGCAGGTGGTAGGGGTGAGGAGCTTGTTCAGGTAGCTGGGTAGCTTGCCCATGAAGAATTTAAAGGCAAGACAGGAAAGCTGAACTTTGCGCCTAGACTCGAGTGATGACCAATCTAGTTCTTTGAGCATTTTGCAGTGATGTGTGTTGTAGTTGCATTGGAGAACAAAACGACAAATTGAATTGTAGAGGGTGTCAAGTCTGCTAAGGTGGATTTGAGGAGCCGAGACATATACTATGTCTCCATAGTCAATAATTGGCATTAGCATCTGCTGTGCGATACGCTTTCTGACCAGGAGATTTAGGGAGGATTTGTTCCTGTAAAGTACCCCTAGTTTTGCATAGGTCTTGGTTGTCAGGGTATCAATGTGCATCCCGAATGTTAAGTGGGAGTCAAACCATAAGCCCAGGTATTTAAAACTAGTGACAGGTGTTAGGGTGGTGTTAGCGTTGGTTCGAATCAGGAGCTCAGTCACTGGAAGCTTTACAAATTTAGTCTTGGTCCCAAATACCATTGTTACAGTCTAGTCAGTGTTTAAAAACAGTTTGTTTTGGGAAATCCAGTTTCCGAGTCTCAAAAAGTCAGACTGAAGTATGTGTTGAAGGTCAGAGAGGCTATGACTGTGTGCATATAGGATTGTGTCATCTGCATACATGTGTATTGAGGCTTCCTTACAAGCTGTGTGAAGATCATTAATGAACACTGAGAAGAGTAGGGGCCCCAGAACAGAGCCTTGCGGGACACCACAGGTGATATCCAGGGGGTTGGAGTTAGAGCCTGAAATGGACACATGTTGGGATCTTCCTGATAGGTAGGACTGAAACCAGTTTAAAGCATGCTTCCCTATTCCAGAGCTCTGGAGTTTGTTAAGCAGGATAGCATGATCGACTGTGTCAAAAGCCTTTGCAAAACCTAGGAATACTGCACCAGTGAGTTGTCCCCGTTCCATTCCACACTGGATTTCATTGCATTCTTTTAGCAGGGTAGTTACGGTGGAGTGTTTGGGGCGAAATCCAGATTGGAATTGGCTAGGGAAATTTGTCTTGGTGTAGAAATCGCTTAATTGGGAGAGGACACATTTTCCATGACTTTGGATAGAATTGGGAGAAGTGAGATTGGCCTGTAGTTTGAGACAGTGTTTTTGTCCCCACTTTTGAAGATTGGGACAACTCTGGCAGTTTTCCAGGTCTAAGGGATATGGCCTGCAGACAGGTTAGAGTTGACTATGGATGCAATTGGTTTGGCAATGGCTGGGGCACCAAGTCGTAGGAACCTAGATTGTAGTAAGTCGGGTCCACATTGGCTGCTTAGTTTTAGTTTGAGGAGCGCTTGTATAATCTCCTTTTCAGATACTGGGCCAAATTGAAAATTGTGGGCAGTGTTGGGAGGGGGTGGGACTGTAGGGATACTCCCAGGATGAGATTCGTGTTTGGGGTTTGTGCTGCGTTTCACTAATAAGTTAGTGGCACCCCCCACAAAGTAATCATTGAATGCATTTGCGATGTCAGTGGGGTTTGTCAGAGTAATATCCCCCTTAGTGATATTACTTGGTTGTTGATGGTTAGGAGGCTGGAATATATGGTTGATAACCTTCCAGAAGTTAGCTGGGTTTGATGTATTCTGGTGGAGATTGTCAGAGTAATATTGTGCTTTTGCATGCCTTGTTTGCCTTGTGCACATGTTCCGCATGCATCTGTAGTGATTGAGATCCTTGGTAGTGCCAGTTACTTTGTAGCTTTTCCACAAGGCATCCCTGAACTGGTAGAGTACTATAAGGTCAGGTGTAACCCACGGAAGGTGGGCCCCCCGTACCCTTATTTTGCGTAGTGGAGCATGGGTATCGCAGAGTTTTAAGAACTCGGATTGGAAATAGTCGAGCGCAGAATCAGGGTCGGGAATTAAATCGATTCTGTGCCATGGGCAGTTGGTAAGGTCATCCATAAACTGTTGTGGGTTAAAGTTTTTAAATGTTCTAGTGAGGAGAACTTTAGGGCTTGAATGGGGTGGTTTAATTTTCCTTACACAGTACACTATTGCATGGTCACTGAAAATATCAGGAAGGATGCCAGAGGATTGGATTCTGCTGGGGTTTGAGGAGAGAATCCAGTCTAGCAAGGAATGGTTATGCGATTTCAGGTTTATCCGTGTGGGTTGGGAAATGAGTTGCGATAGGTTAAGTGACTTGAGTTGTATCAGGATTTTGTGGTTTTTAGGGTTAAGCCAATTGAAGTTGAAATCTCCAAGAACAAGCAGCTCACTCTTCTCATTCAGAGAGGAAATGGAGCCAAGAAATTGGGTGATATCAGTCAAGGATTGTAGAGGGGATTTAGGGGGGCGGTAGATGCCAGCAAGCAAGATGGGCTTAGAAAAGGGGAGGCAGATTTTGCCAACTAGAATTTCAAAAGAGGGTGGGCTTGGTGGGCAATTTAACAGTGTAAATTGTAATGTGTCTGCAATATAAAATAACACCCCTCCTCCTCTCTTTGACCTACTGTATCTCTCCTAAAAATGGAGTATCCCTGAATGGCAATATTTGCATCAGGGGTTTTAGGGGATAGCCATGTTTCTGTAAGAACGATGGCTTTGGGTTTATGCATAAGGCACCATGCCCTTAGTTCGTCCAGTTTGGGCAGCAGGCTCCGGATATTTATATGGGCGACAGATAGCCCTTTTTGGAATTTAAAGGTAGAATTCTCAGGGCATGGGACAGAGCTGAAATGGGAGGACCTGGGTTAGGTTCAATATCACCTGCTAAAGAGAGTAATAGTATGAGTAGAAATTTGGTTAGTTGTTTGCAAGTTGTAGATTTGTGGTGTAGATAGGGGACTTTAGGAGCTCAGACACCCATCAGATATAGTATAAGCGGAAATTGTAGAAAAAAATGGTTTCTTTGAAAGATGGTAATCTAAACTTTCAATCTATACATGCAGAGGATAATAAACAGTATACCATTTGTATAATATATGCCTAGTACAGGGAACTGAAATTGAGATTTAATTAGAGAAAGGCAATCTCAATCTTTGAGAAATGATCCCAGGTCAATATCGATATTCATACCTTGTGGTATTAAAGATTTCAAGGTATATATCCAAAAGGTTTCTTGCCTGGATATCTTAATGACCTGGTTACCAACTCTCCAATTTGGATGAATTTTATCAATTCCAAAGAATTTCAAACCATTTGGATTTTGATCATGATGTTCTTTAAAGTGTTTTGACACACTGTGTTGTAAAAAACCTCTCTCTATATTCTTTATATGTTCTGCTATTCTCAATTTCAGTTTGCGTGTCGTTCTCCCTATGTACTGTTTATTGCATGGACATTGCAACATATATATTATATAATTTGAGTTGCAATCTATAAAATCCTTTATTTCATGTTCCTCTTGTGTAATTTCAGATTTTATTTTTCTAAAGGATTTTTGCGAATTGGGGTTCAATTTACATCCTCTACATGTTTGACATTTGAAAAAACCATTAGTTATACTTATAGGTTTAACACACTCCTTTTTTAGGCAACTTGGAGCCAATCTTTGTTTTAGATTGGGAGCCTTTGTGAATATTATTTCAGGTTTTGTTGGTAATATCTGTTGTTGAATAGGGTCTTTATGTAGAATATTCCAATGTTTATGGAATATTCTTTTAATATGTTGGGAGGAGTTTGTGTACCTTGTAACAAATGGTATTGAGATTTTACACTTCTCTCCTCTTTTACCCACTTCCCCCTTTGATTTGTAAGTTAATAGATCTGAACGCTCCATCTGTGTAACTTTATTATATGCCTCATCCACTATTTCTCTCTTGTATTTTCTTTCCCTAAATCTGTCCATTAATTCATGTGCTTGTTCATGATAGGTGTGTTCCTGTGTGCAGTTACGTCTAACCCTCTGTAGTTGACCTAGAGGGATGTAGTTGATCCATTTATCTTGGTGTCCACTATCCCCCATCAAGAAATTATGACAATCCACCTCCTTTACATATGTCTTGGTTTCCAATATCCCATTAGACACATAAAGCTGTAAGTCTAAAAACTCAATGTTTGTATGACTATATTTGTATGTGAATCTAAGATTGTAGGTATATATATATATATATATATATATATATATATATATATATATATATATATCAAAACAAATTTATTGTTTTATTATTGTGAAAAAATGTGTTCAAATTAGGGTGACCAGATGTCCCGTTTTTTTAATGGCTGTCCCGGTTTTTTAATCGCTGTCCCGACTACCCCGCATTCTTTAAAATGTCCCGTTTTTTTTGTTGCTGTTCCGGTTTTGGCCATCAGAGCAGGGGGGCAGCAGAGAGCAAAGAATGCAGGCAGAGAGGAGAGCGGAGGCCGGTCTGACTGCAGCTGCAGAGGGTGGGGGCGGGGTTAGTGTCAGCGGAGCCTCAGCAGTGAGAGCCGGAAGCGAGGTGCCTGCTGCCAGTCAAGATGGTTTCCCCCCCATGCTCCAGAGTGAAAGGTAGGACTATTGGCCCTGTGCAGAAATCCCTGCACACAGGACTATTGCCCCTGTGCAGAAATCCCTGCACACAGGACTATTGGCCCTGTGCATAAATCCCTGCACACAGGACTATTGGCCCTGTGCAGAAATCTCTGCAGACATAGGGTGACCAGACAGTTCCCCCCCCTGCTCCTCCTCAGAGTGTGTGTGTGTGTGTTTGTTAGTCTTTGTGTGTGCAGTTCAGTGGCTGTGGCTGTGCATCAGTGGCTGTGTGTCTGTGCTGGTCCGTCTGTGTGAGTGTGAGTGTCTGTGTCTGTCTGTGCAGGTCAGTGGCTGTGAGTTTGTTAGCAGGTAACAGAGATAATGGGGGGGGGTAGAGAGAATGGAGGAGGGTGGAGAGAGAGAATGGACGAGGGAGGGGGAGAGAGAATAGAGAAGGGGATTGAGAGAGAGAAAATGGAGGGGGTGAGAGAGAGAACGGGGGCTTGGGGAGAGAATGGGGGGAATGGGGAGAGAATGAGGGGGGATGGGGAGAGAATGGGGGGGAATGGGGAGAGAATGATGGGGGATGGGGAGAGAATGGGGGGTAGGGAGAGAATGGGGATGGGATGGGGAGAGAATGGGGGGGATGAGGAGAAAATGGGGGAGGGAAGGGAGAGATTGGGTGGGAAGGGATAGGAAAAGGAGAGAATGGGGGGTGGGAAGGGAGAGGGAGAATGGGGGACGGAAGGGAGAGAGAGAATGGCAGGGAATGGGGGAGAAGGTAGAGAAAGAATGGGAAGAGGTAGAATGAATAATACAGCATCAATGGTGACACTATTAGATACATATCATTATAATATTCATTTTTTAGTCATGTCATTTGTTGTATTAATAATTTTTTTATGTGTCCCGGTTTTTCATTTTCAAAATCTGGTCACCCTAGTACAAATACATCAGCACAGTTATAGGTGCACAATGCAAAGTCGTCTATTTGGAAGACAAAGATAAATATATTACTTACACAAGCCTGCTGTCTTGTTCAATACAGAATCACTGAGATGTGTAGCTCTGTTTAATCAGCGCCAATCCAGTGGGCCGGTCTCTTCTGCCCTTTGTATACAGATGCACCCATCCTCACTGTATGGCAATGGGAGCATTAGTGCAATAACCGCATTGCCAGGCATATTCCTTTACAAGGAAGCATTCTCACATTTCCTGCCATAGCTCCCTTCACTGGACAGCTTTTAACTATAAGCAGAATAACACACTGTGTTGAAAAAAAACCGGACCCCTTTTATTTTTTGGCATAACTTGCAGAAAAATCACTACATTTCCATGAAAATGTGCACAATTAAAGGTCTATCACAGCAGATTATTACATTTAAGAATGATTTGATAAGCTAATAAATATTCTTTGGAATTGGGGACAGCGTGGTGACCTCAAGTGCATACTTACAAAATGTTGTGTAGCCCTCTTTCCCCCTGACTAGAGAAACTACCGGTACTGCCGTCACCTGTTTTGCAGAAGGCCTGAGCCTCCGCTACTGGGAGCCTGGGGTATCGTTTGTTCACCTCGGTGCAGCGCCTCCACCTGCGAGGGATCCCAGTGTAGTGGGAGGAGCCCCTCACAGGAACCAATATACACAGTAATTACACACGGGTATATACACATGGGTGTAATATACACACGGGTATATTTGCTGACTTGTAATCCACAACACGGAAATAAGAAGGCCTGCAAGGCCGCACTCATACAGTAAAACCTCCCGTTGGAGCCCCACAGTACTGGAATTCCTGGGCACTTAACCCCTTAGTGTCCACAGGCTTGACCCTCCCCAAATAGCGTGTGTGGGATAGCACTACCCACAGTGTGTTTGGACGCTGGTGCACATGTAGATAATACCTCCCTGGTCTCAGTCCAGACCAGGTTAACTGAGCAGCTGTGTCCCCCTCCCCCCCCCCCGTGATCTGCCTGGTCCTTGGCTGTGCTGATCCGTAGGTGGTTGCCTCTGGAGGGGTTTATGGTGGAGTGTACCCCTATAAAATATTCTATGGAGATGTACATCTGGATCTGGCCCCAGACCGCAGGTTACGCGTAACAGCATGGCGTAGACACTGTGAGTCTGACACTACATAATACAGGGAAAGTGTCCCTACCTTTGAGCTTCCCTATACAGCTGCAGGTGCTACTGTGAGTCCGGGACTAACTGGGGCCTACAGGGGAAAACTGGCCTAGTCCCATGGCTACCGGCACCTGCGACCCTACCTCTCTACTCTGCGTCCTGCTCCCGACTACCTACTTCACGCTCTGAATGTAGCGAAATCCCCTCAGTAGATTGCTGCAGCCCTATTGGCTATCCTTGCCCACGTGATTGTGCCACTCCAGGGGAACCTGGGAAATGTAGTTCCCCTTCGGAGCTAGGTAGAAAATGGCCACCACTGTGTAGCCTCTGCGCATGCGCGCCTATCTGAATTGGGTGCCGGGGTGTCTGGACTCCTCTGCGCATGCAATTTCAATTGCCGGTCGCCCTTCCACCAGCCCTGTATGCCGCCGCAACCACCCTTTTGTCGTCCCCCTCCCGCAGCCCAAAGGTAAAAGGGGGGCATGGCGAAGAAGATCATCACATTATAAAGTGCTTGAGGCAAAGCAAGAATTATGGTCCAACACGCTTACATAAAATGTTCCTGATAAAGGATGGTCGCTAGGAGGACTGAAAACACTCATTTGTATCGTATCAGGAGTGGGAGCAGCTGGATCAACGTGTTATCAATTATGCAATCAGACAGTGGCGTTCTCATCATGCGCTTCAGCAGAAGGATATTTTGAGTATACACTTTGAACGTAAACTTTATAGTAATTTTAGTGTTTAAGATTAGGTTACAACAGTTTAACACATTTACGAGCTACGAAGGACAAACTCCTATTTCTCGTTAAATGAACATCAACCTACCGCAGTGTATCTGGTATGTGTTGACATAATACAGTGACATAAATTTAGTTAACATCAGTTGATTGTATACATTGTGCTTCTTATATAGTGTTAAACTACATAACAGACCTACAATTGTGCACATTGTCATGGGAATTGAGCGAGAAATATATAAGATATGATGAAAAACAGAAGGTTTCCTTTTTTTTCCAGAATACGGTGCACATATACTATATATATATATATATGTATGTGTGTGTATAGATAGACAGACAGACACTACTGTGTGTGTGTGTGTATATATATATATATATATATATATATATATATATATATATATATATATATATATATATATATATATATATATATATATATATATATATATATATATATATATATATATATGTCTCAGTGAGTAAAAGACACTGACTGACACTGAGATTGCTCCAGGGGAGCCTGTTCAATTCCCGGTGTTGGCTCCTTGTGACCTTGGGCAAGTCACTTTATATCCCTGTGTCTCAGGCACCAAAAACATAGATTGTAAGCTCTACAGGGCAGCGACCTGTGCCTGCAAAATGTCTCTGTAAAGCGCTGCGTACAATTAGCAGCGCTATACAAGAACATGCTATTATTATTATATATATATTTATTCACACATACTGTATATACTTATTTCTTGTATGCACTTTGTAGAAATTTGTACGAGTTTCAAAATGAATGCAAATAAAAAAAAATACTTGTAATTAGTGCTTTTAATAGTGCTGTAAGAGTACTGCAAATCTTGTACTGTACAAACTTTGTGTAAAGTCTCTACAAGCGTTTCTGTGAAGGGGCTCTTGGTGGGAAAAGTGTTTTGTTATAACTCGCCTAGCCTGGCTGAAGTTGAACCCCCCAAAAAACAGCAATTTAACCCCATTGCCTGTTTTGTCTTAACATAAAGTATATGTTCTCTTTTATCATACAATGTTATTCTCCTTCCCACATTGTACTGCGTTGCAAAATATCTTGGCTCTATACAAATAAAGGATAATAATGATGATGCTTCATATCCTGATAAATCTCACAGAACAGGTATACAGGGATTACCAAATAAGTACCATAAACATGGGAGGGATATTTGTAATTACAAATACAGCTCAACCCCCTTATAACGCTGTGCTTGGGGCCCGAAGAATCACATTGCGTTAGAAATAATGTACAATTGTATGCATTGTACAAGAAAGTATTTAAGACACCAATAATCGTGTTGTAAAGTATTCATAAATACGAAAATTGGGAGCCACGCTGGCATCGCGTTATAAGCGGATTCGCGTTATAACTGGGTTGAGCTGTATAGGATAAGTACTGTATCTGTCTAAATGTAGCATACTGTAGGTTGAACTGAATGGACATATGTCTTTTTTTCAAACTCATCTACTATGTCTTTATTTAACTATGTAACTACATCAGGCTACAATAGGTGAAATACATGTGACTAAATATCTATGCAATGGTAACACCAGCCTTCCAGATTCACATGTGGGTACAAGACAGTGTAATGTCAGTAGCCGCATCTACTTCACAACCTCTCTAGTGGTATTATCCAGAAAGCAGCTGGTTACTAAAGCTGCATCTGCTCTACTACTTATGAAAACATGTGTGCCCTACTGAGAGAGGGCATGTGTTAACAGCAGCAATGTTATATATGATGTTACAAAATCCCTCAGCAATAAAATCTGGGCGCTGGGAAAATCCTTAAATCCATTACTGATCTCATTAAACAGCACAGATTTATCACAGGTTGAGATACAGTATCCTACAGGAGATATAATAGTGTGTAAGGCGTTTTCAAAATCTCACAGGTGTCTTCTTCATGCGTATACATACATTGAGCTATCTTGTTGGTTTAACAAAAGGTATGACAACCCTACACTGATTTAACATTTCTCCAGGAGAAATAAAGCTATTTTGACTTTGTACTACGCCCTTTGGGTGTCCAAGATGTGGTCATTACACCGTGGGGTCTGGAACTCTAGGGGCCCCATGGCTATGTCATGCCCAAAGAAAGTATTTCTCCCCCCCAGCTTAGATCATGTACTGCATTCCCAAGGAGCATGGAAGGGGAATGGAAGAGGAGGACTCCTGCTCTCCCGTTTCCGGGTTAATGGCCACCAAGGTCACGTAACCACGCGTTGCTAGAGGGGCCATGGCACTATGGTGTCAAGACTCCTTCGGCACTCAAAGGGTTAAAGCAACATGTCATTAATTGCCATAGCAACTACAGTATTTAGAAAGCTACACCACTTACTCTAATGAAATAAGCAGCCATATTGCATGACCTGGGAAGCAGGATCTTCATCCATCGATCGGCAGCTTAGATAGTTGCATTACTATTTACTACTACTAGTTGTAAAGGCGAGGACTGCTGCATTCATTTTTTAAATGAAAACAATTGGGCAAATGCCCCTTCCAGTTGCCAACAAGTACAGTGACTGACCACAACAAGGGGCTAAGCCGGGCCAGAAATGATGCAGTTAGTGCCGGAGAGCACTTACAAGGACATGCATATCATCCTGGGTGGATGCCTAAAGTTCTGGGGCAGGACAGAGATATGAAGCGCCTCCCATCCTATTGACCCAAAATGACAACCTGTTTGATACCCTGGTTCAGAGGGCACCCAAGAAAGGAAAATCTGAAATGCAGCATGGAGTTTTTTCAAAAGGATTCATTATTACTTCCAGGGGATCACTAGTAGAAAATATAATGTAAATCAGCATAACAATACCCACAGTGAAAAACAATGGGCAAGATGGAAGGGTAATTTAAAACTCCACCAATACTAAACTTCATAATTTTACTTAGTGGTAGTGGGTAGTAGAGAAGAGAACATTTTTGATACAATGGCCGGATACCCCAAACTCTGTTAAAGTGCAGTTAATATCGTATAATAATAATGGGTCTTATTACCGCAAGTCTAAGATGGAATACATCAATATTGCGGTAATAATTTAGTGGGTGCGATATTTGGGCCAAAATAACTATTATTACAGAAGCCTATGATCGAAATAACAGTAACCGGTTTGATGCCTGCAGTTACCCCTTTTGGCCACCACCAAGCACTAAGGTAACTCATGCCATCGCTCGAGGCATAACCACCCTCCTCAAGGCAACTAACCCCATCACCTGCTCCTACCATCACCTCCCCAAACAAACCTCCTCCCCCATAAAGATGTATGACTAATAGCTCTATTTGCCAAATGAGACTAATAGTGTTTTTGGCAATTAAAAAATAATAATACATATGTATAAAAAAAAAATACAAAACTACATCGAAAAAAATGTTCAAATACATTTTAAACATAAAACAATTGTCTGTCACTTTGCCTACCTAAACCTTCAGAGGCCCTCACATTGTTTGGGGGGCTGGGGTTGGTGATGGGGGTAGTTGCCCCAGGGAGTGTGGTTTGGTCTCCCGTGAGGTAGTGGCAGGGGTTAACCCATTGGTTACCTTAGTGGTTAGTTGAATGGTAACTCTTTACTAGCCACTAAGGTGGCTAAGCGGGGGAGATAGTGTAGTTTAATGTTTATATTAACCCCTTTGTAGCCCTTTGTGGTCATCTAGCCATGGAAACCTGACATTAATCCTGTTAATTAAGATCCTGCATTAATCCCATTCTGGTAAACATTGAAATGTGATATATGGCTGTTAATACAAATAAATGCTGTATTAGGCCCTTTTTTTCCAGATTCCAATAAAAAGTGTGTTATTTTTGGCGGTGCGCGTTGATGTAATACACTTTTTGGGTGGTAATACTGCATGTTTAGATTACTGCAGTTTGATGTTTCCAGGCCAATATGTCTTTATTGCATAACGAATTGGGCACGGCTACATATGCCTCCATAAACAATGTCATACACCGCGTAAAGGGATGCGGCAAAGGTGTCCTTATAGCGAAGGCAGATATTGAGTTAGTGTGCAGGCTTCTGCCAGGTCACCCTGAAAGTTTATCGTTGCTGGGAGCACATTGACAGGGGCAATATTACATGGAAAACAGGCCTTGCAATGGTTTGCACCATGTGTTGTTAGTATTTTAAGGCTTTCAGTATTTTTCTTCAGTGGACACTAAAATCTAAAACTGGGTCAAGGATCATACATGTAATGTCCTGACAAATCCAAAAATGTTAAGAGCTGCTATTAGATTTACATAATTACAGTTACATAGTACAGTATATGAGGTTGAAAAAAGACATACAGTATGTCCATCAAGTTAAATCTATGCTAAATTTAGACGACCGATACTTTATCCTATATCCCTACTTACAGTATATTGATCCAGAAGAAGGCAAACAAACCCCCCCATTGCACATCATCTAATTATATTCTATAAGGTGAAAAATAAATTCCTTCCTGACTCCAAGAATTGGCAATCAGATTTCTGCCAGGATCAACAACCTTCCCATGTATACTTATTTGGTATATCCCTGTATACCTTTCCTTTCCAAAAAGATTTCCAACCTTTATTAAACAAATCTATTGTATCTGCCATCACAGTCTCCATACGTAATGAATTCCACATTTTAACTGCCCTTACTGTAAAGAACTCTTTCCTTTATTGCTGGGGAAATCTCCTTTCCTCCAACCTTAAGGGATGACCCTGTGTCCTTTGTACTACCCGTGGGATGAATAGTTCTTTAGAAAGCTCCTTGTACTATCCCCGAATATATTTGTATATAGTTATCATATATAGATTTGTCATCTTTCTAGCTGAAGGCAATACGTAAGAATACTCATAATATTCCTACGTATATAATTTGACTTTTATTACAGTTTTATAACATAGGTTAAAAGCAGGGGGCCTCTGGAGCTCAACCCAATTAATTTCAGCTCCGGGGTGACATTCCGACTTCCTATTGGCCAACAGGTTGTGGGCGCTTTGAAACTCCACTATTATGCGAACCCAAGCAGAGCAGCTACCGGTCCCCTCCAGAATCAGAGGTTCTCTGGAGCTGCTCCAAAGACCCCCGCTTCAATCCTACGTAAAAAAAAAAAAACAGCCAGTTTCGATTGCGTTGTTAATATGCAGTCCAGATTACTTAAGGAGAAGGTGGACACCTTGAGGGAGACCATAGGAAAAAAACATGCAACCTATACTGAAGCAAATACAATCTTTAATTGTGCACTTAGGCCGTGCTTATAATGCTGGCGACGCGACCGATGACGTCACCCGTCGCCATCGCCAACAGCGAAAGTTATAATTAGATTTTCAGTGACTGTCGCCAGTGACATCACGAGAGGGGACGGTCCGCGGTCTCTGATTGGTTTAGAGACAGTCACATGTGGCGACTGTCTCTAAAAAATCAAATAGACCCGGCTTCAAAATTTTCGGTCGCAACATCGCTCCGTCGCGCTTACTATAAGCGCTTGCGACGGAGTCAATGTATTTGATTCGACACTATAAGGCGCAAGGCGCAGACTTACGCTTAACGCTGACCCCGGAGGGCCCAAATATATTGTTGCACCAGGGTTCCTCTTTCACTAGTTCTGCCTCTGATTTCCCAAAAGATTCATTAGCTATATGTGATAATACTCTGATTTGATCTACTATGTGATATCTACTCTCATGTTGGTCTTCCAAAGGGTATCACAACCTGCAACAAATCTGTACTTCCCCTGGACTAGAGATGTGTGAACATCTTCAAATTTGCTTTGCTGAATTTCTCTTAAAGTTTTGTGGAATTTTCATTAAAGGTCACAGTGCTCAAAAATTTTGCAGTATATAAAGGATTCAGTGGCCTACGTTTAGGGTCATGGAACCTGCAAATTGACTATTAATATTTTCTCTTTAAATTACAAACTTTGAAAATGTTTGATACAAAAGTTGAAATTTTCACAAACTTCAGCAAAAATGATCCACATCTTAGTCCAATACCAATATAGCTACTGGAACTTTAAATAAAGAATACATTATGTACTAAGGCTCTACACTGAAGCGATTAATTGAGACGTTTATTGTTATATTTAATGCAATCAAGTTTCATTGCTAATTAAGAACCTCTCCGCAAACCTTCCACACCGTGGCACATAATTTGCCCATATCCTCAGTCAGTGGAGGTCACACACTCATCTGCCTTCCGTAACTTCCTTGTTCTGTTTGTTCAGTTGTCCCAATAAAGCAGCAACATTGTTGCTGTCTTTTCTTGGTCTCGAAAGAATTTGTCTCACTGAGACACTTCTAACAGTTTTTACCCTATCTGTTTTAGTCATTATCTGACAGATAACAGAAATAAGTGTGGTGAATTATGGTACTTATGTGCAGTACATACAGTTCGTGCTGCGAGTGGGTACATAATCAACATATGTTTTGCAGAATAACCAAAAAAACAATGAAAGAATTATTGTATGATGCTAAATGCGGTCTTGGCAATATCTACATAACTGTCTCAAAAAGAAATGTGAAGAACTGCAGTTTATGTAAAAGCAGAGATGTTTCACAGTTCATTTTGGCTGTTTATTCTTCCTTACATTCATCTCTGTACGTTCTCCCTACCTACCAATTAGACTGTAAGCTCCTCGGGGCAGGGAATCCTCTTCCTTAATGTTACTTTTATGTCTAAAGCACTTATTCCCATGATCTGCTATTTATATTATCTGCTATTTATTTGATTACCCCATGTATTACTACTGTGAAGCGCTATGTACATTAATGGCGCTATATAAATAAAGACATACAATACAATACATTACTGACATCTTTGCCAATGTATTGCTATATTTGTTGTGTGTCTCTTCTTTTTTTTAGTCTAGAATAGATATGTCCTTAATGCAAAGTCCACTTTTATGGAATATTATCTGGTGGATATTTTTTCCTGACATTTCCTCCTTATTCTTTTTTTCTAATTTCTTTATGTATGTGTTTAATTAAAATCTGTTTTAAAAAAAAAAAAAAGCCCAATATTTTATGGAATCAATGGCTGCCAGAGGAAGCTCAAAGAAAGAAACAGAAGAAATATCACTTAAAGTTCCTGAAGCTCCCTCTGTGAAGGTCCACAGTCTGGCTGTCAGGCTTCACACGGATTTATGGGGACGGTCGTGACCGGCAATAAAGGGTGATGAGGTGAGAAAAGGGTATTCCATCCTATAGGAAAGTGAAACAGAAGTGACATGGACAGGCTGGTACACATGGTTTTTATGGTATTCCCACAGAGGTTAATGGAGATGATATCTCATGTAGTGTTTGCCTTGTTAATTTAAACGAAAACAGCTTCTAAACTCCCATCATCAAATGGAAAGTTCAGCGGGGCCCTTGTGGGAGAGATAAAAAAAAAATGATGAAACAATAATATGCATCCTCTTAACTTATCCTTTCTACAGTTCCGATGGTTAAAGCCACAGACGCTAATTCATTTGATTTATATTGGACACATGGTCTCATTGGGTGTGAAATTTTATGCATCTACAATCTAACCTAATTATTGCAAAATGATTTAATGCAAAGTAATAACCGTGCGTGCTCAATACACTTACATCAAGAAAGACCTAAATAAGCAAAATAATCAAGGTATATTATACTGTACCAAGTAACAGACTTCCTGTTTTTTTTCTGTGTGCTGCCATGTTCAGTGTTCTGCATCTCTCTGTTGTACCACTGTCACATTCCCAGATGTCATTTATGACTGTTCCTGTGACAAAGACCATTTGATGACTGCAGGAGGAGAGTGCTTAAAAGGTTGTGATTTTAATATAAAATTTTAATTTAAAACTGAATTTCTTTAGCAGTGGTAAACCCACACCAAGCACGGCTGGATGGCAGTGCCGTCGGTGCCTGTGCACTGACCCCCGTGGTTACAGAGGCCCCGCGCTTTCCCCCACAACAATTAAACTGATTGCAGATGGAGAGCGCAGGGCATCTGTAACTCTCTTACTCTTTCTCTGTTGGCATCTCTCGGCATCTCCTCCTGCAGGGTCCTGTCAACATGGCTCCGCAGCGGCAAATGGTGTCGCGTTGTCATAGCAACCGGACGTCACATGACATTGCGATGCCATGCAGTGTCACTTTGCCATGTCAATGTGATGCCGCAATGTCCCGTTATGACGGTAAGACGCCCTGTGTTGATGCGTAGCCATGACGTCGCATGGTGCTGCGACATCATGTGACGTCCCGTTGTCATGGCAACGTGATGCCATTTGACCTCGAGGAGTCATGATGATGGGACCCTGCAGGAGAAGATGTCAAGCGATGTCGCCAGAGAAGGTTAGAGCCGAGGCCCTGTACATGCCCTGCACCGAGTCCCGCAAACACCCCAGCAGGCCCTGGTATAAGTATTAATGCTTCTAGATCATTTGTATTGTATTGTATGTCTTTATTTATATAGTGCCATTAATGTACATAGCGCTTCACAGTAGTAATACATGTGGTAATCAAATAAATAACAGATAATATAAATAACAGATCATGGGAATAAGTGCTTTAGACATAAAAGTAACATTAAGGAAGAGGAGTCCCTGCCCCGAGGAGCTTACAGTCTAATTGGTAGGTAGGGAGAACGTACAGAGACAGTAGGAGGGAGTTCTGGTAAGTGCGTCTGCAGGGGGCCAAGCTTTATGTATCATGTGTTCAGAATGTTCACGGTGCTATTCATATGCTTCTTTAAGCAAGTGTGTCTTAAGGTGGGTCTTAAAGGTGGATAGAGAGGGTGCTAGTCGGGTACTGAGGGGAAGGGCATTCCAGAGGTGTGGGGCAGTCAGTGAAAAAGGTTTAAGGCGAGAGAGGGCTTTAGATACAAAGGGGGTAGAAAGAAGACATCCTTGAGCAGAACGCAAGAGTCGGGATGGTGCATAGCGAGATATTAGGGCTGAGATGTAAGGAGGGGCAGAAGAGTGTAAAGCTTTAAAAGTGAGGAGAAGAATGGAGTGTGAGATGTGTAGAGTGATTCTGGCAGCAGCATTTAGGATAGATTGTAGGGGAGACAGGTGAGAGGCAGGAAGGCCGGACAGCAGGAGGTTACAGTAATCAAGACGGGAAAGAATGAAGGCCTGAGTCAGAGTTTTAGCAGTCGAGCAACAGAGGAAAGGGCGTATCTTTGTTATATTGCGGAGGAAAAAGTGACAAGTTTTAGAAATGTTTTGAATGTGAGGGGCGAATGTGAGAGAGGAGTCGAGTGTGGCCCCTAGGCAGCGTGCTTGGGCTACTGGGTGAATGATCGTAGTTCCAACAGTAATGTGGAAGGAGGTAGCAGGGCCAGGTTTGGGAGGAAGCATGAGGAGCTCTGTTTTAGCCATGTTGAGTTTAAGGCGGCGGAGGGCCATCCAGGATGATATAGCAGAGAGACATTCAGAAACTTTGGTTTGTACAGCAGGTGTAAGGTCGGGTGTTGAAAAGTATATTTGTGTGTCGTCAGCATAGAGGTGATATTTAAACCCAAAAGATGTTATTAGGTCACCTAGAGAGAGTGTGTACAGAGAAAAGAGAAGAGGTCCCAGGACAGAGCCCTGGGGTACCCCCACAGAGAGATCAATAGAGGAGGAGGAGGTGTTAGCAGAAGAGACACTGAAAGTACGATGGGAGAGGTAGGATGAGATCCAGGATAGAGCTTTGTTCCGAATACCTAGAGTATGGAGAATATGAAGGAGAAGAGGGTGGTCCACGGTGTCAAATGCTGCAGAGAGGTCAAGTAATATGAGCAGAGTGTAATGTCCTCTGTCTTTGGCAGCATGGAGGTCGTCAGTTATTTTAGTGAGGGCTGTTTCCATGGAGTGAGCAGTGCGGAAGCCAGATTGTAGAGGGTCTAGGAGAGAATAGGTGTTGAGAAAATGGAGCAAGCGAGAGAATACAAGACGTTCAAGGAGTTTAGAGGCAAAAGGCAGGAGGGAGACAGGTCGATAGTTAGAAAGACAGGTAGGGTCAAGCTTGCTGTTTTTGAGTAATGGTATGATTGTTGCATGTTTGAAGGAGGATGGAAAGGTTCCAGAGCAGAGGGAGGAGTTAAAAATGTGTGTGAGCGTAGGGATTATAGTAGGAGCAAGAGGTTTTAGGAGATGGGAGGGAATGGGGTCAAGAGGGCAAGTGGTAGAGGTAGAAGAGGCGATCAACAGCTACACATCCTCCTCTGAGACAGTGGAAAAAGAGTCAAGGAAGGCAGGAGGAGAGTTGGGAAGCATTGTGGGATGGGAGGAAGAAACAGAGGGGTTGTTCTGCCGTAAGGATTCTACCTTTTCCTTAAAATAGTCAGCAAAGTCCTGAGCGGAGCAACATTGTATCTTTCTATCATCTATGTAGACCTGTAAATTACAGCATGTGAAATTACTTTGATGTCTATGGTACGTGAAGCTTTTTGTGTCATAAGATCAGGATCAAAGAGGCAACATGGCAGCCCTGTTCTCCTTTTGTTAAATGTGTATATATTCAATCTGCTTTTTATCAAATTGAATGGTAGAGATGTGCAGTAGCACAGCAACCTTTATGCAAATTGCATACTTTTCATCTTGCGCCTCTTTGAATCAATGTATTAAGGTCTTTGCTCGAAGTTTTCGGCTGTTTGCATCACCGTGCAATATGGGGAGTGACAGTGAGAGGAGTTACATGATGCACAGAATGTAATTAGATGTTGTAACAGGGGAGTAATCCCTGTTCAAGTAATGTGCCTTTAATCTGGCAGTGTGGTGGTTAACTGCTGGTAGTCAATTAATAAACACCACCTGCCTGATTGCTTACAAAAGCCTGTCTGTTGAGACGGAAGTGACTCCTTAGCTCTGAATGAGAGCTGACCTTTGGAGACAGAGGAGTGTTCTTGAGTCTCCCAGGAGAGACTGACCAAGAGAACACACATCTCTGGAGCTGACCGGTCTTGAGCTCTGCCCAGTATAGCTGATTGCAAGACACCAAATAAGACTTCTAAACCTGGATGCTGATATTTTCTGTGCACGCACGGGTGCGGTTCCAGGAGAGCAGAGAAGCTTACTCTACAGCAAAAAACAGATAAGACTTTAATAATTAAGAGACTGCTTATATCTGCTTATTTCATGCTATATGTTTTGGGGCTGCGAGACATGCTTGACTTAGGGAGTTGTGAATTAATTGCATGGTATTTTCACTAGAGATACTCCCAAGTGAATAGAAGCTTTGTTCCCCCCCCCTGTGTTTGGATGATTTCCTGATGAAAAGGAAAGGCACAATAAAGCCTATTATAATTTCACCTTATAAAAGCCTCCAATTGTGTACCTCTGTGAACGTCCGTCTACAGATATGTTAAACACTGCTTCGCTGAGCGTCAGATTTATATCTTGTATTTTTGTTAAAAAATCTGTGAGGTCTGAGGTGGCGTAAACTTTTCTTACCAACAATTTGTGTTGGATGTTAGAAACACTTTCATATTTATTTATTTATTTATAAAATATTTTACCAGGAAGTAATACATTGAGAGTTACCTCTCGTTTTCAAGTATGTCCTGGGCACAGAGTTATGACAAATAATACATGGTTACAAATACAGTTACATAAATGAACAGGGTATACATTATATACAAGACATTGCATGCACGGTTAAAGAAAATATATATTATGGGCGTATGTATTCATACATTTTGCGCAAAATGCGAGCAGAAAATGGAGCAATGCGTCAAAACAAACTTCTGTTTGCACTTTCGTTACATTGATACAGTACATCATCCTTGATATGTCAATGCCTGAGCTACTCAAAGTCTCACCTAAATTAAGCCCCTTTGTGCCCTTTTCCAACACAATTAGTAATACTACAATACATCCAGTTACCATCCGTTGTTTAGGTGTCCTATTTAACTCTTCTCTTTCTTTTCCCCACGAATTAATGCTTTTGCTAAATCTTGCTGCTTCTTTCTCCGTACCATTGCTAAAATACAACCTTTTCTGTTTCTCTAATACTAAAATGTTAACGTATGCTCTTATTCACTCCCATCTGGACTACTGTAACTTTCCCCTAATTGGCTCCCCTGCCTCACTATTCAATCTATTCAAAATGCTGCTGTCAGGATAACCTGACTCCTCTCTACACAGTAAATCTCTGCTTTTCTTCTTCTGAAAACTCTCTGTTGGCTCCTTATGAAACTCTGCACTCCCTACAAAAATCTTCTCTCTTTCAAGACTTCACTTCTGTGCTCCTACTGTAAAATAGTATCTCAGATTTAATCTCTCACTATACCCCTATCTGCTCCCACACTCTACTCTAGCCTGTCTCCTCTCCCCCCACCCCCCTGCCTCCTTTTTGCTATACTGTAGCTATCTCATGCCTAGAAGCATTCTCACATGCTGCATCCTACCTTTGGAATTCCATCCTTTTCAATGTTTGCCAAGCACCTACTCTCTCTAACTTCAAAACTTATCTGAAACTAACCTGTTTAACTAAGCGTTTACATAGTCCTACAGGGCCACTACTCACTAAACTACAATATGCTCTTGTACACACCCCAACCAATGCACTCAAATGTATTCCTGTTGTTTCTTCCCACATGCTGATTAGATTGTAAGCACCTTTGGACAGGGACTCCTTTTTCCCAATGTTACATTGATGCCTTGATGCACTAATCCTATCTGTGTTATTATGTAGCGTGAGCAGTCGCAGTCGCAGCCGTGCTGAGCGTCACCATCTCCCTGCACTCCCTGCACTCCCTGCACTCCGGACGTGGAGAAAGGGCCATCTGCGACGAGACGCATCACCCTGCTACATTGGTGGGCCTGGGGTTTGTTCCATGTGAGTGCTGTGTGGATGTTTTATTCTAATAAATGTTTTTTGGACCTTACGCTGACACCTTGCCTCACTTACCCTAACTGCTGCACTGGGGAGGAATCGGGCTGATCACGAGCACCAAGAGGGGATTCCCCATTCTAACTTTGCTTGTGAGCGAACACCTGTGTACCAGACCTGGCCATCGTTCTGGTTAAACATACCCCACAGATACCATTCAGTGTCTGTACTTACACTGAGCCGTGTAAGTATTTGCATATCAACATATTAATATTATACACCTTCCCTTACCTCCCATTAGAGGCTTTGTCCCCTTTTGGGTTTCCTACATCATCAGTTTTTTCAGCCCAGTGTGTTAACCCTTTGCTCCCCCTATCTTGTCTGTCTCTCTTATTATATTACCTGTACTGTAATTATATTGTAATGTTGTAAAAATTGTAAAACGCTGCATTTGTTGTTGGCCCAATAAATATAGACATGTAAAGAAGCAGCAAGCACTCCAATGTAGATATCCAAAAAGGCCTGGTGCTAGTCCCATAAATAAGGTAAAGAGTACGTTACCATCCAGCAGGGCAGCAGGGCAGCAGGGCAGCAGAACAGCAAAGAGAGACAGCACTCAGAGTTAAGTCAGCAAAACAATGTATTGAAACAGACACAAAAATCCGACGTTTCGATCCCCAGAGGGATTGAAACATCAGATTTCTGCTGGATGGTTTCAAATATACTTTTTATGGAAAAGCAAAATAATAAACAATGTTAAAAAAATAACAAAAAGGGAACATAACTTTTTGGAGTGTAGCCAGCTCTAGGAGTAGGTGACATAGGCGGCCACCTGTGCTTTATACCATGACATTTTCCAATGTGCTGAAAGGCACCTCTAAATTGAGCAACTAATTGGCTGCTGGACTCGAGCTACCTGCTCTTCCTGCTCTGAGTACTGCAGTGTTAGAGCGAATGAATACTCCTCCTCTCTACTTTGTCGTGTAATTCCTGTAGAGAGATGAAAAAGCATCAACTGTAATACTGCGGGGCCCCGCATACTATCCAGGAGTGAGATAGGTCAGGTATGACAGCCAATAACTGTCTCATGCTCTACCAGGTTCGATACCAGCGTTCCCGGGACAGAAGTCTTCACTTGGCCCGGATTGTTGACCAGGGAGAGAAAGGGTGCTGTGGTTGTTTAACAGGGGGCCTGCTGGTTTAGTTTGGGGTGTTTTGGCAGTCCCAGCATAGAAAGGCACCCAAATGTCTGTCAAATCCAGGACATTGCACCCAAGTTCCGGTTTGTGTTACAGTAGATGGGCAGACAAATTATTGGAGAAAAAGAAAAGCAGAGGTATTAAACAAATTATTTGCCTCTGTGTTAACCAGGGAAAGACTCAATTGCAATAATAGTGCCACAGGAGGAAGCCACAACTTCTATACAGGCATACCCCGCATTAACGTACGCAATGGGACCGGAGCATGTATGTAAAGCGAAAATGTACTTAAAGTGAAGCACTACCTTTTCCCCACTTATCGATGCATGTACTGTACTGCAAACGTCATATACGTGCATAACTGATGTAAATAACGCATTTGTAACAGGCTCTACAGTCTCCCTGCTTGCGCACAGCTTCGGTACAGGTAGGGAGCTGGTATTGCTGTTCAGGACGTGCTGACAGGCGCATGCGTGAGCTGCCGTTTGCCTATTGGGAGATATGTACTTACTCGCGAGTGTACTTAAAGTGAGTGTACTTAAAGCGGGGTATGCCTGTATCAATAAACAATTGGTTAGCTGAGGAAGAAGTTCATAAGCGGGTTGATAAAATTAAAGTAAATAAGGCACCTGGCCCCAATGGCATATATCCAGGAGTTCTTAAGAATCTAAGTTCAGCAATAGCCAAACCATTACAATTAACATTTAAGGACTCCATTTCCACAGGCTTAGTACCACAAGATTGGCGTAAAGCAGATGTGGTACCTATATTTAAAAAGGGAGCTAGATCACAACCAGGGAATTACAGACCTGTATGCCTGACCTCAATAATGGGAAAGCTACTTGAAGGTTTAGTACGGGATAATATTCAGGGATACCTAATGGAAAACAAAAATATTAGTAATAGCATGGATTTATGAAGGATAGGTTGTGCCAAACTTACTTTATTAATTTCTTTGATGCAGTAAGTAGGAATTTGGACCAGGATAATGCAGTTGATGTAGTCTACTTAGATTTTGCAAAGGCTTTTGATACGGTTCCACACATGAGGTTAATGTACAAAATAAAGCAAATTGGACTTGTTAAAATATTTGCACCTGGATTGAATACTGTTTGAAGGATAGACAACAGAGAGTTGTAATAAATTCAACTTTTTCAGGTTGGACAAAAGTTGTGAGTGTAGTACTTCAGGGATCGGTACTGGGACCCCTTCTTTTTTACTGCACCTCTGGAATGCCCTTCCCTTCAATACCCAACTCTATCCACCTTTAAGACCCACCTTAAGACACACTTGCTTAAAGAAGCATATGAGTAGCACCATGGCTAATACTATACGCATGATACATCAAGCTTGGCCCACTGCAGACGCACTTACCAGAATGCCCTCCCACTGTCTGTACATTCTTCCTACTTACCAATTAGATTGTAACCTCCTCAGAGCATGGACACCTCTTCCTAAATGTTACTTTTATGTCTGAAGCCTTTATTCCCATGACCAGTTATTTATATTATTTGTTATTTATATGATTGTCGCGTATTACTAGTACTGTGAAGCGCTATGTACATTAATGGCACTATATAAATAAAGATATACAATACACTACTTGTTTATTAATAATAACTTGAGGTTGGCATAGTGAGCAAAGTCTCCATCTTTGCTGATGATACTAAACTGTGTAAGGTAGTAGAATTAGAGTACTGTAGGATGTAATTTCTCTCCAGAAGGACTTGGAGAGACTGGAAACTTGGGCAGGTACATGGCAGATGAGGTTTAATACAGATAAATGTAAGGTTATGCATTTTAGAAACAAGAATAAACAGGTAACTTACAAATTAAATGGGGATACATTTGGGGGAATCTTTGATGGAGAAGGATTTAGGAGTGCTTGTAGACAGCAGGCTTAGCAATATGCCCAAAGTCATGCAGTAGCTGCAAAGGCAAACAAGATCTTATCGTGCTTTAAACGGGTGTAGCCATGTGTAAAATTGGTGTACAGATCTCTCTCATGCTGGAAGTAATACTGGTAAGTAGGCAGGGTTGCCAGTAACTATCATGGAGGTTTGCCCTCAAACCCTGGTGAAGTGTCATATGTAGCAAAGGAAGTGACAACATGCTTTGTGTCCACTGTTAGTGACATAGAGGTGGGTCTTTCTGGAGTCCATATAAGACACAGCACTGCCTAAAGTTAGTGGTTCTGAATAAGTCTATCAGAGTGTCTGCAGCAGTTCAAGTCTGTCTGTCAGAGAGTCAAGTGCAAGCTGATTACACACTGTGTCCAGGGACCTGGCACAGCTGGTGGTCTCCCTTGGGGGAGAGGTGGAGAGCAACTAATTAAGAGAGGAGGAACCTTCTTCATGGAGTACCTCAACGATTGTGGGCTTTAACCTTTTTATTAAAATTGTTCAAGCAATATTTCACTAGGAGTGTGTGCCTTCTCTCTTTTTTTCTCTCCCTTTCTTATTTGTATGGAGGGAGGGAGGGAGAGAGGGAGAGAGGGAGAGAGGGAGAGAGACACAGAGAGAGTGAGAGAGAGAGACACTTTACACCAGGGATGGCCAACTCCAGCCCTCAAGGGCTTCCCACAGGTCAGGTTTTCAGGATATCCCTGCTTCTCCAAAGGTGGCTCAATCAGTGGCTCAGTCATTCTGTGCTGAAGCAGAGATCCTGAAAACCTGACCAGTTGATGGCCCATGAGGACTGGTGTTTGCCATTCCTGCTCTACATAGTTAAATAATGATGTACTCGACTAGAAGAAGAATTATTGTCCAGTTCAGTCTTTTAACTCCTCCACCTTATTAACTTGTGTTAATCCAGAGGAGCAAACCCTTTCAGCAGCCAAAGAAAGGCAAACAGAGCAAAACGGGGAAAAGCAAATTTACCAAATGAAAGTAATTCCATTGAAAGCAATGCAATTTAATTGTTTGATAAATCAGGGACTGTTCCCCCAAGCCCCAGGCTTCTCTCTGTTTTGATAAATGATCGCAATTGTGATCATTAAAACCATCAACAAAGTATATCAAGAGATTGTTTGCAAACATATGGTTTAACATCTGTTTAAAAATCCAACATAAATAAAATAATAATATTAGGAAGCTGGATACATGAAAACTATTAAAAAGGGGAAATAAACAGTTGCAAAAAGAAAAATATAGATGCATCAAGTAACTGATAATGCTGTTAATTCTCATGTATTTCTGTTAGATTAGCATTTAATGCATCTACTTTCATGGGGTATCCAGGTGGCATTCTCCTAAATGTACATGTATTCCGAGTGATAACATTTGAATGAATTTGAGGTTTATGAATGGACAGTTTCTTGCATTTGAGTCTTCCTTGCACTTTCATCTTAATAGCCTGACAGCTGGGCAAAAACTTGTTGTTACTGTAAAAGCAACAAGTATACTATGTGTGTATCACTTCAATTACAGCACAGCATTCAGAGCAATGATAGCCCAGTGTGCTGTTTGAAAACAATGCTTCCTAAGGGACTATTATCAAGTACTTTATTGTTGGATACATTAAAAATATATGAGAATAAGACATTGTTTTCTAATTACACAGTAAATATCAATTCAGCGCAGAGCTACTTGTGTGGCATGATAGATGAGTGATATGATGTACCCATAAACAATATACTCCTTAGTTAAATAATTATCCATTACAGGTGATCTGCTGATTAAGCAGATACTTAAAGCACAGTTGATACTTTAAGTTAGTGTCATCCTCCATTAAAATGAAAGAGAGAAGCAGTAAAAATGTACCTGTAAATGCTAATATGGTACAATTTACCATACGGCTCATTTAAGCGAATGGGTGTCATGGTGTGCCAATACTGTGCACCACTTAGTAAATCTGGCCTTTAAATACTTTAGAGCTCTCATATGAATAGGAAGCGTTTATAGTCCAAGATCCACACCATTCCGTTAGGTGAATGAATGCAACGTTAACGTAACTTAACGTCACACTAAGCCTTACCGCATGTCTTCAAAGGTGAATAATGTAAGTCATGTTTCTTCTGATAAAGAGAGTTAATTACATTAAGTAATGGCCATAAGTGATAATGAGAACAGGCATTTACCCTAACATTGCATATCCACTAACATCTGTTAAGGTTAACACAGGCACCTAACATCATGTTAGATAGTTCATGACTAAATTTGGTGTTACTCCCCTCCAGGCCCTGAAATACAGATGTAGCAGGCATTAATGCTCCTGCTGGTGCATTGCAGTGGGATACGCACAACGCACCAGTGGGAGCAGACACCATTGTGCCTGAATTAGCCATGTATAAGAAAGGGGTGGGGCTAATGTGCACCCACTGTGTCATTGCAATAACGCCTGCTACATCTGTAGGGCTTAGGAAAGAGAGGAGGAAAGAGGGAGAGAGTCTATTTTAGTAAAGTACTCATTGGCATATACCTTCCAAACCACTCCTCTGTTCAACATGTGGGGAGATAGCTGTGAACATACCTGAGAAATCTTTGAATTATACTAATTTATGTAATTAAAATAAAGCTTGCACTTTTAAATTTGCATATTCGATCCTGGTGCTAACCCTGGTCAGGATGGTTCCCCAGAGATCTCGGCTTAAAAGTGGAAATGTGACGATAGGGGCAATGTGGCTCTTCTTATAAAGGTAAAGCCCAGCCATTTCACCATCATCTGGATGAACGTACAGAGTAGCCCTGTGTATTCATCCTATTGTGGCTTATCAGGCCATGTACCGTATGTAGAAATTGGTTGTAAACCTTTATTATCGTTGTAATGTTTGTGTGTGTGTGTGTGTGTGTGTGTGTGTGTGTGTGTGTGTGTGTGTGTGTGTGTGTGTGTGTGTGTGTGTGTGTGTGTGTGTGTGTGTGTGTGTGTGTGTGTGTGTGTGTGTGTAACTTTGTATTCTTTGCTTCTCGGGTATGTTACAGTAGGCTGGTAAAATACTTATCCAGCCTACACACCCAGAAATCCAGGTTCAGTTGGTCCTATGAGGCGGTTGTGGACAATGGAGGCTGGGGATGGGCCGCTGCCCTATCTGGGAGCCGTTCGTCCAGGAATCACGGTTATTGTCTGTCCCGACAAAGATGCGCCTATCTCTTCAAGAGATAGCAAACTGGCATTGGGAACAGGAGGAGGTAGGCGTTAATTTCAGTGGCAGGCTTGTAATTCCCGCCCTCCTTGCCTCAGCCTCGCCATCATGCCCCCTGTCCTGATTGGCTGACACAAACGAGCCCTCATCTGCTGATTGGATCTGGTATGTTTTCCATGTTTATCTATGAAGACAGGAAAGCTATAAGAGTTGCAGCTGATTTCAGTACCAGTGTAGTTGCTTACTCTGTCATATGGATTGACTAAGTGTGATTCTCTGAGGTTGTGCTAGAGCGACCCGAAAGGGAGTCTGTGTGCTCTTCTACTGTGGGAGATTCAAAGATGCTGCTTGGTGATTTGCATCCAACGATACCTACTGCCTCCGAGCCCCCACAGGAATGCAAGCTGCACCGGGAAAGTCATTGTCGTGGCGCTGAGCACCTAGACTGTCTAGGGTTCCCCTTGTATGGATTGTCAGTTTAGCACTGTCATGATATTGTGTTCTGTCTGAATGCTCTCGTCACAATAAATATACTTTTATTTGACCGGTGTCCTGTCTGGTGCTTCATCCCATGGAAAAGTCCTGTGACAGCCCTCACCTGTATGTAACTGTTTATGCTTTTGTAAGATACACAACTCTGTACCCCATTGTACCACACTGCGGAAAATGTTGGGGCTTCACAAATAAACAACAATAATAATAATAATAATAATGGGTTGCTAATCCCAATTAGAAACTCATTCTGTTATGGGTCGAAGGGGAGTAAATTAAAAAAACCTTTAGGAGTGTGATAGGGAACTGTGATCTGTCACCAATAACATCCAGGCATCTTAAGGTAGACCTGTCCTGGAATTAGACCAGCCATCTATTTCCCGCACTGCCTTCAACTGCAGGTATTAAGCCTAGCGCATTTAATTGCCAGGGCCAATTTAATCCTAGCTGACCTGAATAGTCCTAAATGGAATAAAGTCTCAGATAGTAGGGTGTGATCATTCATGGGGGTTAATAACCACTATAGTAATTAAGGGGTTAGCCCACCCTCCCCCAATACCCACTAGAGAGGCCTAACCACCCACCCAGAACCACTATACCCACGTGTACCCATTGATTAGCATAGTGGTACATCATACCCATATAATATGGGCATGATAAGCCACTATAGCAGTGAATGGTCACCCTAATAAAAATACACAAGCACCTAAACACCACAATTCAATAAATAAAAGCACTAGCCAACAAATTCAATTAATTAAAGCACTAACCAACAAAACAAGTAAATAATTTTAACTAGTAACCAACAAAGCAAGTAATTAATAAAACCACTAGCCAACACATCAATTCAAACAAGGAGTCAACAAAATAATTATTTAATTAAACCTCTAATCAATTGAAAAAATAAATTAAAACAAGCCATCCAAATTACAACTATTTAATCCAAACAATCAAGAGAAATAGAAAAAATAACACTCTATAGAAAACAAGGATTTGCCAAAAAATGCATTGTCTATCACTGTATTTATCTGTACCCTAAACGGGCACTGATTAATACATCAGCAGTCAATGGGCAATGAAAAACATTAAAAGAAACAAATACTTAAAAAACCTGGAAAAAAAATAATAATAACATACAGTACTACTGTATACATTCAATATTTTTCTTACCTTTAGAAGCGTTGTCCCTCCGAATCCAGGGATATCAGGAAGCTCTCATACCGCGACGTCATCAAAGTCAATCCAATGCCATCTCCCTTGAAGATCCGGAACAGGTAACAACATTCTTCTTTCTTTTATCTTCTATCACCTTCTTCTTTCTTCATCTGTCATTATTTCGTTCTTCTCTGTAATCTTCTATCTTCATCTGTTAATCCATAGCCCCATGGTAAATCCACAACACCATGTTGTCACGTCGGCTTCTTGCGGAAAAATGAGGCGTCAAGGCCTTAAATATGGCCAGATATGTCACATTTTTAGGTCAGATGGTACAGCTCCAATCTGATTGGACTCTGTATCATGTGCCCGTCTCCATTTTTTGGTGAAGAATGTGACGTCATCTCCAAGGGAGGTACGTCACATCCTTCAAACCACATGGCCATATCACATGGTATTAGAGCCAATGGGATTGAAGACAATCCCATTGGTTGCTGTACCATGTGATAGGTTACTTTAGTTCAAAAGGATATGACCACCTGAGGACCCTCGGAGACCATCTGGGGGTTCCCAGACACCCGCAGGGACCACCTGGAGGCCTACGGTGTAACGGGTGCTCACCACAAACAGGACATGACCACAAGGCCAAGGTGGGGATTGAATAAACCGAACTCCAGCCGCGTGAGCGCGTCCGGAGTGCAGATTGGTAGTTGTTAGCCGGGTCGGGATTGGAGAGATACGGATCGTAGTAGGTGCTAACCGGGGTCAGAGAGGTACAGATCGTCGAAGGTATTTGCTGTGGTCAGGGGTTGGAGAGGTGTGGATCACCGTAAGTACTTGCGGTGGTCAGGAGCGGAGATAGTTGGGATCCAGGTACAAGCCAAGGTCAGACAAGGAACAAACAGGAACAGCAGATGCAAGGTACAAAGCAAGGAGGCAAGGATTGCAGTAAGCACTTCGTACGCAATGAAGTCTTACGCTCAGCCAATTTGCCAGAGGACTGGCTGAGCATATAAGAAGTACTGGCCAATGGGCTATCTGCAGGTTTAGGCAGTACTGCCTACTAGGAAGCAGCCGCCCAATGGTTTACGGGGGCAGAGTTGACCGCAGGGGAAGAACATAGGACTCAGTGGGGATTAACCTCTCGTGTGCTGTGTTTGCTGCGGCGTGACGCGTTGCCCATGTCCTCGCGGGGCGGGACACAGGTGTGGAGTCCAAGCCCGGGCCTGGAGTTACTCCTTTGTTGGGCGGCGTGGCATCTATGGATGGTTTGCTGGGGTTGCGGCGTGTCGCCCGTGATGTCACTGAGATGGGGCCTATGCCCGAGGCTGGAGGAATTCCTAAGGCTGGCGGCAGGGCGCGTGTGGGTTGCCTGCAGCGTGTCACCTGTGTCAACACGGGGCGGGACCTAACGCCGATCCTAACACACGGACACTCGCGGGGACCACCCGAGGACCCCCGGACACCTGCAGTGACCACCCAGGGATCCCATTGGGGCAACCAGACACTTAGAGGGATGATATGATTCCTGAAGAAGTGGCAACAGCTACCAAACGTGTAGAATCTAACGTAGCCAGTTGGAGGACACTGTTTTGAGAGTATTGATGTGAGGAGGTGCTGGCAAACGAGCTGGAGAGATTGCAGCGGTAGACAGCGTCTTCCGCCCTGACCGTCGCGTCACCGGACGTGACGTCACCGGACGTGACGCACACGGAAGAATCTCTGAGTGACTGTACCAGCGGCATCCCCCCACGAGTCACCTACGGCTCTCTCCAATGACTGATATCTCTGTACAAATGTGAGTGCATTACCTGTGTGTGTTTGTGCCACATTATACCCTTATGTACTACACCATTGTGTGCTCTCTTTCTTTATCATATCCTCGGGAGGTACACTCAGCATTTATGGAACCTTCTAGCCCACCAGATATACAGATCTAATACCATCACAATCAGAGGGCTTCTATTATACAAGGGCTCCAGTCAGAGAGAGAAGGATCTCTGACACGTCTGTTACCTATCCATCTATTGTGAGTGAGACCTATTTAGAGATTACTGTTCGCACATATTATATATATATGGTCTGCACTATTATTTCTTCCACTTTTTTCCCTCCATATTATCTCAAGAATTGAGCGCTCCCCCCACCTGGAAGACAACGCAAGAACTTTGGACCTGGACAGTCCTTTAAGGGTGTAGAGCTGCTGTTTATATATTATCTCACATTTGGTGAAGGATTTTTTTATTCACTATATATATTTATATATTTTTTTGTAGTTCACATTTATATATCACGTTTATATCACTTGTACTATTGTAATTAATTCACCATTAGAAGCGCCCGGTACCATTTTTTTGTTATACTCGTAGGGACCTCCTTGAGGCCCATGGACACCCGCAAGAACCACCTGGGGACCCACGCCAGCCTCTGGTAACAATCCTGTGTATAAAAATATAAAATCTGGTTTTATGTGGGGGCACAGGGGGTGGGTGGGTTGTGTATTGGTGGTTAGTACATTATTGTAATGTTTATTGGTGGCAGATGGGGTGAGTGAAGGGCCAATTACCCGCTTCACTCACCCCCTCTGCCCTCAAAGCTGCTATTGTGCCTTAACCCCTTCATTGCCTTAGCGGCTATCTGCTAAATTAATGAAGCTGCTTTAATGTAATTTTTATTATTAGTGTGCAAGAGCAGGGGGTCTCCTGAGCTGAACCGCATTGATTTAAGCCTCAGAGACCCCCTGCTTCCCGAGTTACAGGCCCATATATGGGGTGCCGGTATCTCCTTCATTATTTAAATCCCCCTGTCACGTGATGCGGACTATTTAAAAATGGCGGTGATACCGGCACCCGATGCCCCATACCAGGGCCTGTAACTCGGGAAGCAGGGCATCACCGAGGCTGAAATCAATGTGGTTCAGCTCAGGAGACCGCCTGCTCCATGGCGGTGATACCGGCACCCGATGCCCCATACCAAGGCCTGTAACTCGGGAAGCAAGGCATCACCGAGGCTGAAATCAATGCGGTTCAGCTCAGGAGACCCCCTGCTCCCGCACACAATTAATAAAAATTACATTAAAGGAGCTTCATTACCATAGCAGATTGCGGCTACAGTAATGAATGTGTTAAAATTTTAATTAGGGTTTTATTACTAGTGTATTGTAGCAGGGGGTGTCCGGACCAGAACCTTGTTAATTGTAGGTCCGGGGAACCCCTGCTTCCCGAGATACAGGCCCCGTTATGGGGTGCCGCTATCTCCTATGCATTTAAATGTCCCGCGTCACACGACTGTAGGAATCAAATGCATAGGAGGTACCGGCACCCCATACGGGGCCTATATCTCAGGATGCAGGGGGTCCCTGAACCTTAAATCAACGTTGTTCTGCTCTGGAGACCCCCTGCTACAATACACTAGTAATAAAATGTAAATTAAAAAAATATTATTTTCGGCCGAGATTTGCGCTGGGAGAGGCGGCTCTCTCTCTCTGCAGCAGAAAGAACTCGCCAGGTGAGCCCTTTTCAGAGGGTTGATCATCACGTCGCCGGCTACGCACCATTTTTGCAAATGTTACTATGACAGGTATTCTGGGCTTTCTGCATACCGTGATAGCAACGCTGTCAAAAATGGCAATTTAAAAACCCTTGTGATTTTTTTTATCGGCGCTTAGTTTAATCCAGTGAGTAATCTGATTGTCGAGTATTGGAGTTAGGAAGGAAATGATTTTTCCCTTTATGAGATATCATTGGATGTTATTTCACTGGGGGGTTTTGTTTGCCCTCCTCTGGATTAATATACTGTTAGTGGTAATACAGGATAAAGTATCTGTCATCTAAATTTAGCATAGGTTGAACTTGATGGACGTACGTCTTTTTTCAACACCATCAACAGTATGTAACTGTGTAACTATAATATAGATGTACAAATTGTATAAACACTGTTAAAGATGTAACGGAGTTTCCCCCACCCTCTGTTGGATTCTGCCATTACTAGTCGTGTGGTGCATGTTACTTGCTGGTAACAGGGGGGCTGAGCTGTCTGCCGGTGGTAGTGGGGACACAGGATCAAGTTTCAGGGGTACATTATCCACATGGTTCTCTAGCAGTGCAGCGCCTCCAACTGCCGCAGGCTCCAAGATGAATGGAAATGATCTACGGTAGAATTATTCCCTCTCCTGCCAGTAAGATTACACACCAGGCAGGAGGTATCTGCAAACAGGAACGGTCTTTATTGAATACACCACCACACAGATTGGGTCTCCCCAATCACAGCTTCTCAGGATCAGCTATCCACTGGATGATGGTTCCTGGACAATCACTACAGGTCAGGGCCCATGCAGCTGTCCTAGCTCTTCCCGACGCCCCTATCAGGAGTCAGGGTATAGGCTCACACACACTCTCCCCCAAAGGGAGAGACTAGGGAAGGCCACAATCTCAGGCTCCCTGTGTACAACCTGCCTCTCTCAGTGGGGAGAAGCACTACTGAATTTGGGGTGGCACTGCCCTTAAGTACAGCCAGGAGGAAGGCACCAGGCCTGACTCATGATTGGTCATGCCTAGGTCTGATGTCACTGCCTCCCGCTGTCACTCAAGTGCAGCACCAAGGAGGGGGAAACCCATATCAACTACTGGCAGCCTGATTGTACCAGGGCTTACTGCCAGTATAAGGGCAGAATAGTAGCCATCAGGTGACCTGGCTACAAAGACTTGAGGCATCTCCGTGATAATGATCTTCCAGAAACAACCCATTACAGTCAGTCCTGTTTTTTTTAAATTATTTATTCCTTTAGTGTCAGAGAAATGTTTAACAAATTACTTTGCAACATGTTGAAGGCCCTCCTGGTATTAATGCAGTTGCAGTAAGTTTTATGAATGACCATTAGGGTTTTTGAGAAACAAACCCTTTTATTGTAAAAACTATCTAAAAAATAACAAACAGTATCTCACTCACATGGTGTGAAATAATTTCAAGCAGTTGAGAGTTTGAATTGAGTCTCTCACACTCGTAGAGTAAGCTGTCCGGTCCACTGCACTGCTGCTAGCTTGGTTTACTTCCGCGTCACGTGCTCCGGCTCCAATTCTCGCGAGACTTCGACCTCCAATGACGTCACAGCGCTATCTCCACTCCGTTCTGCAGCGCGTCTCACTCTGCTCGGTTTGCAATGCCTGCAATGACTGCAGGGTCTGCCCTACGCGTTTCTCCTCTAGGGCTTCCTCAGGGGCATAATTATTTCACACCATGTGAGTGAGATACTGTTTGTTATATTTTTTAGATAGTTTTTACAATAAAAGGTTTTATACTATTTTTGTTCCATTGTCCCTCTTCCCCTTCCCCCCCCCCCCCCCCTCCCTGGTGAGCTATATCCCATGTTAAGGAGACACGCAGCTGCAGATGAAAAGGTGACCGCTGAAGCAAGCAGCAGTCGTGGAGAGTCTGAGATCCATGCAAACAGCAAAGAAATCCCAGCAGCAGTGTTCTTGAATCCCAGTGGTGGATTAAATGCTTTTATTTGGCTGATTAAGTGTAAGTGTATATCTTACCACCTTAACTCTGAAAGTAACAGACATACTGCCCTATGATATTTTTCTCTTTGTTTCTTTCCTGGCTTATTTGCGCCTAGGTCATTTCTTCTCTACATTATCCATTGCGGCAAGTGTGGAGCCGCAGACCTAATTGGCTGCATTCAAGCAAGAATAGATTGTAAGGTATAACACCTCCTGTTTGACTGATTGGCAAGGGGTAGTTAATATTTTTACTACTACAACCCCACTAAGTGTTTGGAATTTGCGCTGATTGTATTCTGTTTTTTCTATATATATATATATATATATATATATATATATATATATATATATATATATATATATATACACATATATATTGGGGGGGTGGGGGGTTCTACTGGTATATGGTGCTGTTGCTACTACCCAAAGTAATCAGTTATTAGATGCCTATTATATGTCACAAGTGCAGAAAAGAAAACGAAATGGTATATATTTTGTGTTTTTCTTTATTTCTAAAAAATGTAAGTACTGTACTTGTCAAAGAGAAAAAAATATATACAGTATTTATAATTAATAATAATATTAAATAGATTTTTCATTTAGCATAGGTTGAACTTGATTGCCACTGTATGTCTTTTTTCAACCACATCTATTATGTAACTATGTAACTTGTCTGCATACACATCCCACCTTACAAGCAAAAGCAAAGTGTATGGTCTTCCAAATTAGAGGCGCACTATAGAAAGTGAGAGAAAGGATGGTGGTTTTTGATATGTTAACTAGAAGGAAAAGCAAGTGATATGAATATATATAACTTATGTAAGGTTTGTCCCTCGGCAGCAAGATACCAAGGATTATCATTCTCGTCCTCATAGCACACATGTATCTGCAGGGTAATATGCACTAAAGATTTTGAGCCATATTTACTAAGCAGCCTGCAGCATTTGCTTCTAAGCAGAAATGCTTTTAAGTAGAAATCTTTAAAGTAGTGTGGAAGTTTAAAAAAGGAAGTTCAAAAAGAAGTGGAAAAAGTGGACACCATCTACTGCTTCTGATTCCTGCATTTGAACTACGCTGGAAAGGAGTATATCATCCCAGACTGCACATCTCAACACATTACTATTGCTGTGATGCCGCATTTACTTTTTATATTTGCTGTAACCTCACTTATTTTCAAATTATGCACTTCCTTCCACCAGCCTCATCATGTCTCTAACTCTATTCATATTTCGCCATCTCTCCTTACTTCACCACTTCTCAGTTCACATGAACTCCTCTCTTAACTGCGCCCTCTGTCACCATACAGCTATACCTCCTGCACTAAAACACACCCCTACAAATCATCCTCACACAATCTCTTTCTGTCCATGCTTCTCCTCCTCGCTCCTGGGGATATCTCTCCCAATCCTGGTCCCTGCCTTATTTCTACTTGCTCTCGTCCTCGCCTTCCACATGCAACTTCTACTCCTTCTGGTGCAAAACCCCTCCAACCTCATACCCATCCCCTGCCACCCTCCCTCCTCTCTCCCTTTCTCCTCTGCCCTTTGGAATGCTCGCTCCCTTTCTAACAAGTTCCTCTCTGTGCATGACTTCTTTCTCTCTCACTCTCTGCTCCGATTTGCCATAACTGAGACCTGGCTCACTCAGTCTGACTCTGCTCTGGAGGCTGCCCTCTCTTATGGTGGCCTTTCCTTCTCCCACACTCCGCGCCCTGATGGCAGGGGTGGAGGCGTGGGGCTCCTGCTCTCCTCTCTCTGCCGCTACCGAACCGTTCCTATTCCTCCCTCTCTTGCTTTTCCCTCCTTTGAGGTTCACACAGTCCAGATCTTCTCTCCTCTCCCAGTCCATGTGGTGGTCATCTATCGCCCACCTTCCTCTACTCATCCCCCTTCTGCCTTTCTCTCACTATGAATCCTGGCTCTCTTTCTTTCTCTCCTCAGACTCCCCTGTTCTTCTCCTTGGGTACTTCAATTGCCACATTGATGACCCCTCTCCCTTGGGCTTCCCGCTTTCTTTCTCTAACCTCTTCTTTTGGCCTTCAACAGTGGACTGAAGCCAGCACCCACAAGGATGGACACTACCTAGACCTGGTTTTCACTAAAAACTTCTCTCTCTCCGATTTCTCCATTTCCCCTTTTCCTCTCTCTCACCATCACCTCATCTCATTTTCGCTCTCTCGCTTCTCTCCATCTCCATCTCCATCTCCACCTCGCCCTCGTTTTTGCAGAAACCTGCGCTCTATTAACCTACCAGCTCTTGATTCCACTTTACGCTCCTCCATCTCCTCTCTCAGTTCTGCTTCAGACCCTGACAACCTGGTCAGGAACTACAACTCTGCCTTATCTTCCTCTCTTGATCTTCATGCCCCGCTTTCTCTCTGCCGTCCTCGCCCTTCTAACCCCAGACCCTGGCTAAACTCCCACACACGCATGCTGCGTTCCTCCACTCGTTCCTCTGAACGCCTCTGGAGGAAATCTCATACGCTCGCAGACTTCATTCACTACAAATTTATGCTATCCTGTTTCAACTCTGCCCTCTCTCAGGCTAAACAAACCTACTTTTCATCACTAATCAACACACACAAGTCTAACCCACGCCGTCTCTTTTCTGTCTTTGACTCTCTACTCAGACCACCCTCAGCTGCCTCCTCTTCTTCCTCCATCTCACCTCAGGTCTTTGCTGACTTTTTTAAGGAAAAGGTGGAATCCATATGGCAGAACATCCCATCTGTTGCCTCCTCCCATCCCACAATGCTTCCCAACTCTCCTCCTGCCTTTCTTGACTCTTTTTCCGCTATCGCGGAGGAGGATATGTCACTGCTGATCTCCTCTTCTCCCTCTACCACTTGCCCTCTTGATCCCATTCCCTCCCATCTCCTAAAACCTCTTGCTCCTTCTATAATCCCTATGCTCACACAGATCTTTAACTCTTCCCTCTACTCTGGTACCTTTCCATCCTCCTTCAAGCATGCAACCGTTATACCATTACTCAAAACAGCAAGCTTGACCCTACTTGTCCTTCTAACTATCGACCTGTCTCCCTCCTGCCTTTTGCCTCCAAACTCCTTGAACGTCTTGTATTCTCTCGATTGCTACACTTTCTCAACACCTATTCTCTCCTAGACCCTCTACAATCTGGCTTCCGCACTGCTCACTCTACTGAAACAGCCCTCACTAAAATAACTGACGACCTCCATGCTGCCAAAGACAGAGGTCATTACACTCTGCTCATATTACTCGACCTCTCTGCAGCATTCGACACCATGGACCACCCTCTTCTCCTTCACATTCTCCATACTCTTGGTATTTGGAATAAAGCTTTATCCTGGAACTCCTCTTACCTCTCCCATCGTACTTTCAGTGTCTCTTTTGCCAACACCTCCTCCTCCTCTATTGATCTCTCTGTGGGGGTACCCCAGGGCTCTGTCCTGGGACCCCTTCTCTTTTCTCTTTACACACTCTCTCTAGGTGACCGAATCACATCTTTTGGCTTTAAATATCACCTCTATGCTGACGACACACAAATTTACCTTTCAACCCCTGACCTTACACCTGCTATACAGACCAAAGTTTCTGAATGCCTCTCTGGAATATCATCCTGGATGGCCATCCGCCGACTGAAACTTAACATGGCAAAAACCGAGCTCCTTATACTTCCTCCCAAACCTGGCCCTACTACCTACTTCCACATTGCTATTGGAAATACGATCATTCACCCAGTAGTCCAAGCACGCTGCCTAGGGGTTACACTTGATTCCTCTCTCTCATTCTCCTCTCATATTCAAAACGTTTCTAAAACTTGTCGCTTTTTCCTCCGCAATATCACAAAGATACGTCCTTTCCTCTGTTACTCAACTGCTAAAACTCTGACTCAGGCCCTCATTCTCTCACGTCTCGATTACTGCAACCTCCTGCTGTCCGGCCTTCCTGCCTCTCACCTGTCTCCCCTACAATCTATCCTAAACGCTGCTGCCAGAATCACTCTACTCTTTCCTAAATCTGTCTCTGCATCTCCCCTCCTGAAATCCCTCTCCTGGCTTCCGATTAAATCCCGTATCTCACACTCAATTCTCCTGCTCACTTTTAAAGCTTTACATTCTTCTGCCCCTCCTTACATCTCAGCCCTAATTTCTCGCTATGCACCATCCCGACTCTTGCGTTCTTCTCAAGGATGTCTTCTTTCTACCCCCTTTGTATCTAAAGCTCTCTCCCGCCTTAAACCTTTCTCACTTTCTGCCCCACACCTCTGGAATGCCCTGCCCCTCAATACCCGACTAGCCCCCTCGCTATCCACATTTAAGACTCACCTAAAGACACATCTGCTTAAAGAAGCATATGAATATCACTGGATAATCATGGACACATGATACATAAAGCTTGGCCCCCTGCAGACGCACTTAATAGAATTCCCTCCTACTGTCTCTGTACGTTCTCCCTACCTTCCAATTAGACTGTAAGCTCCTCGGAGCAGGGACTCCTTCCTTAATGTTACTTTTACAGTATGTCTGAAGCACTTATTCCCATGATCTGTTATTTATATTATTTGTTATTTATATGATATGTATTACTACTGTGAAGTGCTATGTACATTTATGGCGCTATATAAATAAAGACATACAATACAATACTTTGAAAGATATCTTACGAGTTATGACCCCTTCATTGAATGGGCGTAAGGTGTTATCTGATGCTATAAGACCCTCATTGTTTTTGGAACTTCTCAGGGGTGATACATCTATTTTCTTTTAAACACTACAATGTGAAAATGAGTTTATTTTAATAACAGTCACTGCGATGGTGTCTCAGATGCTCAGCATCTACTGTAGTCATGTTGCATCTTGGTGCTGGACAACAGTTATCCCAACACTGCATTTATCGAAAATACATAACATTAGGGTTGATGGTTAAAAAAAAATATTTTAAAAATGGCAGCAGGGTTACCCAGTACAAAGCTACTGTATGATGTCATTGGCTACCAGGGAGAGGCCAAGCCTGGCAGCCATTTTGTTGTCCTGAATTAGCAATCTTGTCCAGGAAATTGAAAAGTTGCATTTTCCAGTAATCAGGGGGTTTGTTACCCCTGGTCAGAGTATCACAATTTTTATTTGATACCCCCTGCATCAAATAAAACAGTTTCAGAGGGGAAAAGTGCATGGTGTAAGTAGAATAAAATGATCAAATCTGCACGGGTTTAGTTGCAAAGCAATTTTGAGAAGACATTCTAATGGAGAAATTTTTTAAAAGGGCCTACAAAAATGTGTTAAACATATTTGAAAAATGTGAGCATTTCACAGTGTAATATATGATCAGGTTGAAAAATACTTATTGTAATTTATACAAAATATATTGATATTTTAAAACTTTCTTCCAAATAAGCAAATAATGCAAACTTTTTATAGCAAAAAGTAATATGCATCCCATGGCCTAAGGAAGCAAAAAAAAAAAAATTGTTTGCAAATTCTAAGTTCATGTGTATTTTGATGAGGCAGTCATAAAATAAAGTAAGGTATTCCCACACTATAAAGAAAGCATACATCCCCGAGCAGTATCTAACACAAAATAGTCACATTTCAAGTCTGTCTAGGACTGTTCCCACAGACTTTTCTGAATCTGGAAATCGTCTGATTCTCAGACATTGATAAAAGGCCAAGATTGCCTGAATGAGACACTATCCATTATGTATGCAGCGTGCTTTATGTTTCATTTGCACAATTCTTACTGTAAAATACTACAGTGTAAAAGAGCAGTCACACAAAGTGGCGCTGTACGCGGATGATGTGATCCTGACATTATCCAACCCTCTTACCTCTCGGCCCAATGTTTTTTCAATTCTGGGGAGGTTTAATCAAATTTCTGAGTTCAAAATTAATCAGGCCAAGTCGGAAGCCCTCAACATAAATTTACCTAAACCAGTAGAAAAACTAATTGGACTAAACTTTAACTTTAAATGGCAACCCTCCATGATCAAATACCTAGGGGTATATCTCACAAAGGATTACAAAGCCTTATATAAGGCAAATTATCCCAGGTTGTTTAAGACTCTACGAGAGGATCTCAGGAGATGGGCGGAGTGTGGCATCTCTTGGATTGGAAGAATTCACAGTGTGAAAATGAATCTCCTTCCGCGGGTGCTATACCTTTTCCAGGCCCTCTCGTTCCCCCTGCCGAAAGGTGATATCCTCTCGCTACAGTCTACAATAACGAAGTTTATCTGGAATAAAAAAGGCCCAAGAATTAAAAAAGATATCTTGAGGAGGCCGACCTCAAGAGGAGGGTTGGGGGTGCCTTGCTTGCTCGCCTATTACGAAGCGGCCCAATTGACGCAGATTCTGCAGTGGCACTCAGACCCGACTCTCCGGAGATGAGTGGCACTGGAGAGAGAGTGCTGCGCACCCATAGAACTGCGAAACCTAATTTGGTTACCCAGAACATGCCGGTCCAGAATTCTGCTGCAGGCCATGCTGAATTCCTTGAAGATTTGGGAGGCTACCAAATTTAGATGTTCTCTAACAACACCAAACTCCTTGATGACCCCCATTTGGGGTAACCCAAACTTCGCTCCAGGCTTGGATAGCTCTAATTTTTCAAAATGGATTCAGTCAGAGTATCTCTGACTAAAAGATCTGGAGGGTAGAAAATATGTCAAAACCTTTGACCATATCAAAGAGGAAAAAAATATTCCTAACGCAGAATTCTTTAGATACCTACAGATCAGGGCATTCTATAACAAAGCCCATATTCGGCCTCGGAGAACAAATTTTGAGCAGCTGTGTTCAAGAGGAACGGACACAAGGGGACTAACCTCTAGAATGTACAAGGAAGTGATCTGCCCCGAGACAGAGGACGAGCCCAGACTTAGCTAGATGAGACAGTGGGAAGCAGACTTAGGGGAGACATTAGAGGACGAGGACTGGGATAGGATCCTGTAGGCAGCAGCTAAAAGCTCTATCTGTACCACGTATAAGGAGAACGCATATAAAGTCCTGATGCGCTGGTACTACACCCCAACAAAACTATCTAAATTTGTCAGAGGCTATTCTCCGCTCTGCCCCAAGCAGTGTGGAGAAAGAGCGGACTTGCGCCACATGCTGTGGTCTTGCACGAAGGTGGCTCCAATTGGGGCGGAAATTAGGGAGTGGCTGCAACGGCTGCTCGTTGTGGAGATCCCCCTGGACCCGTGGCTGTTCTTACTAGGCAGGCGGGTCCGGGGGCCCTCGAACGCAACTCATAAATTAATTACACATTTTGCAACTGCCGCCAGATGCGAGATTGCAGCATTATGGAAGCAACCAGATATGCCAATTGTACCCAAAATTAGAAATAGATTTTGGTTTGTTTGCCGGATGGAACAGTTGACAAGTTTGGTTAACGACACCGGCTCAAATTTTTTAAAAGTCTGGTCGCCATGGCTGGCTCAGACAGACATCCCCGGGGTTGACAGTGCCACAATTTTGCAATGATAGTTAAACATGCGTCCTCCGGTGACCAAACGGATCCATGACCATATAGAGACAGTAGGACTGAGAGTAGGCACGAGCCCTAAGACACGGGGATACCCCGAGCGGGTGAGATAAAGATTATCATCACAGGAGCAAATGATCAGACGCCTGAAAGTCGGGAAAAGTGAGCGGCTGCCCTACTTCCATCAACAAGGTCGCCCCTTCCACATCCCCCCACCACCCCCCCCTCCCCTGCTACCCTTTAGTCACGTCTCCCAGTCTGTCTTGTGAGTCCTGTTCGTCAGTTTCATTGGGTGGGACAGAAAAATGGGTGGTCTTACTAAAGCCAATGGGTTGTGTTACCATGTATGTACTGTATCACCTAATAAAATCAAAGTTATAAAAAAAAAAATACTACAGTGTATGTGCCTGCCCGCGGCACTATTGACTTCTAATATTGTATAGCTCTTTCAGCATTTAGTGCATGCACAGTAGGTCATGTGTAGAGACAACATCATTCTTTTCATTTGCTCACGCTAAACGACAAGTCATCTTTTTGCATTGAAAAGGTGTCTTGTCTACCTACCTATCCTAGTGAGCAAGTTAAGCCACCAACCTTTAAAAATAATAATAATAATAATAATAAAAAAAAGATATACTGTAGTATAGACAAGATAAATAAAATCATAATCCATGACACCGATTACTAAAACTACAGAAACCTCTTAGGGATTTTTACCTTTATCAACTACATATACTGTATTAAGCAAAGATATGTTGTTAAATATATACAGTAATTCATCTACGATAACAAAGTATTAATTTATGTTGTTTGTCCCCAACTAATATAAAATCTGTTCATTTTCCTTCCTTTAGCTCTTGCCTATATATGCCATACCACACGTTGCTCTTCATTTGAAATATTCTTATTTATAAGCTGAGAAATTGGCTAACTTTATATAATGACTGTCACAGTTGGAAAAGGGGGCGTAAATGAACTTCATTTAAAGCAACCAGGACACCATTCGATTGTAAGCTCTTAAGGGCAGGGATGTCTTTACCACATGTTTATTTTTATGCTATGCCCTTCCAGATGTCACCAGCCTCAATGTTCCTAGTGATAACACAAAATATCCTGCTATCACTCATAGCCCAGAGTATCTCAGAGCTTCCACACAATTCAGTGGTAGCAATGATGCAACATTTCACAACAAATCCCATCACATTGCACCAGAGGAAACAATGACGCCTTCTACATCTGCATTTGTATTATTCTTCACGGTATTAAGCCTTCTACATGATGTCTCTATACCTGGCACTATATAAATACAAATGCAATATAATACCATTGCTGAGACAGATCAAAGCACTTTTGCCAACATGGTCAAAGTGATACATTATTCCGCTACTGTTAGTGACTGGATTATTTTCCTTAAATCATGAAAGCAAAGGATTAGTTGGCGATACTACAGCATTTTAATCCTACCACCTCAAAAGGTCTACATTTAATCATGTTATTTTAATCAGATTTTCTCACTAAATAAGTAAAATATATGACCTGGAGTGGCAATTAGATTATTAACACTGTATACTGCTGCATAGGGTTTGGAGGGAGGACTGGGATAGTCAAACGCTGCCATAGAACAGTGTTTTTTAAAGGTTCACATCATCCACGGTTTGCTGTTCCAGAAGTGTTCTGAGCCAGGAGTGTGTCAGGATCGGGGCTAGGTTCTGCCCTCCAGACGCATCACACGCTGCCATGATAGAGACGTGCGGACCTCCGTCTGCGCGCACATGCCACGCTACTAACAAGCGGATCCCTGATAGGGAGATTTTGCGTCCTTGCTCCAGTGACGCAACCGCGGGGGACAGCATTGCGGGTGACGCGCTGCTAAGAATGGAAGCACAGCAGGAACCATCCCCAGGCTCCGCCCCCGTGATGACACAGGCAACCTACGGCGCATGCTGGCTACGCGCAGATGCCGTGCAGACACAAGCAAACAAGGGGTTAATTCTCTTAATTATTCCTCACCTGATGTGCACCCCGCCCCTGCCTATCGGTGGACAGCCTATGTCTGACTGCTCCTTACCTTGCAGCTGTGGGCTGCTCCACATTCTTTACTCTGCCGCTATGTGCCTTCCTCCCATTGGCTACCTGTCCTTTATATACCCAGTCTGCCCTCTGCTACATTGCTGAGCATAAACTACTGTTTATGTACCATGCTTGCTACAAGCTGCTCATTGCTGTGCCGTTGCCTGTCTTGCTCTCTTCGTTGTGACCCCAGCTCGTGCCCGGACCTCGGCTCGCTACTGGACTCCCTCTCTCTCCTCTCCTCAACCACGGCTATGGATCCCGACCACTCTTCTCTCTCCAACCCGACTATGGCAAGTACCTCGACCCACCCACACTCTCCCACCCTTACCCAGCTATACGACCCTGACTGTGCAATCCGGACCAGGCCTCGCGTTGTAGGTCGGCGGTTATCTTTATCCCCACCTCAGCCCCGCGGTCTAAGTCCTGTTTGTGGTGAGCGCCGTTACAGAGTGGACTCAATGGAAAGAAAAGCCTTCATGTAAAGGCTTCAGGGCAGACTGTAGTGTGGTCAATAGCAAATTGGAAACAAATGAAAGCGTCTAAATGGATTTGTCTTAATACTCCTTGTCAGCGAGGTTGCCCAGTTTTTAACTATATGCCAATTTAATGCCAAAATACCTAGATATAGCTAAATCATTTATGCGAGAGAGAGAGAGAGAATCGATCAGCGCTCCTCAAATAAAAAAAAAAATAATAATCATATATAAAGAGCCATTGTACTAAACTGTGTAAACGTGCAAATACAAAACAATGGTGAATATAATAGGTGGAATATATAGAAAATATCTAAAGTCCAAGCTAAAAGTCTGTTGAAGTGTCAAATAATAACACAACTACAGAAGGGCCCCGCTTTTCGGCGTTCCGCTTCTCGGCGTTCCGCTAATACGGCGGTTTTATAAATAAATGTTTCCTGACCACCCCTGTGTTTTTTATCAGCAAACATGAATAAGATTGATTTCATTGGGCTGCTGCCTGCCACACACACAGTGCTTGGTGCGCGTACCCCAGCGTCCATTACTCCCCCCTTAGCGTGCCGGGTTTCATCATGTATCCCAACCTCTCCACATGTGCATGGTCGCGTCCCCTCCCCCTTTCCTCCTCAGTCCCACCAAATCCCTCATCTGCTCGCCTCTGTTTGCTTCCGGAATGCTGCATTCTGGGATGGAGTAGGAGGGAGGAGGGACAGGATGTATCAGGTGAATATAGCATTTGTGCGCTCTGCACAAAAAAAAGGGCTATGGTCAGCTTTTTGCTGATTTTCGCTTTTCGGTGGGGGTCTGGAACCTAACCCGCCGTATGAGTGGGACCCTACTGCACCGGTATAAAAATTACTTTTGAACAATACGTATAAATGCACTCAGAAGTCAGGGGATGCTTCTCCAAGAGATGTACCACATCTTGGAAGATTCTAAAAAAACAAAGGGAGAAGTGTGATAAAGTTTAAAAAATAAGATTTCACATAAAAACATGAAACAAACGCCCACTTACATGATGCATGATAAAAACCTGCATTGGAATTAATCAATTGATGTTACCAGGACCGGCTCAGATGTTTGTCACCGGAAGCAGCGTAATGCAAATAGGGAATCGTCTCCGACGCTCATCAAGCTGCTGGCAGCGTATTGTAGAACTCAATAGAAAACTTCAATAATCAATGTTCGAGCAGCAGGAAGGAGAACAAAATGTCCCAGCATGCAGCTGACCGCCCTGTTACAGTATGTGCTCTGTCAGAGATGCAGGTGAAAGATTCAAGCTCTGCACTTGTTTGAGTCTGTGTATGCGGTGACGTGATGACGTCACTGACCCTACACGTTTCGTCAACACAAGCATGACTGCATCAGGGGAGTGTCCAATGAGTGTGCAAGAAAAGTATTTATAGGGGACTTAATAAAGAACAATGATTGGCTAATAGAACACAGATGAGAAAAATATGCATACAATAAGTGTCCTAACATGGTTACAATAAGGATATAGCCTATAAAAAATGCAACAAATGTGTAACATAATAGAACATGCATACTGTATAGAAAAAAATATGTATCTATATACAGATGCAGCAACGAGTATCCGAACACTTGCCTTTGAAAATCTGGGGCAATCTCCGAGTAATGCTGAAACATTTCTGTGACATTTCTGCAAACAGACTAATGGCCCATCGGCTTAACACAGCGGGGGTCCCTGGCAGTCTCATTCCATTTGAATGGGACTGCCAGGGACCCCCGATGTTTTAATACGATGGGCCATTAGTCTGTCTGCAGAAATGTCACAGAAATGTTGCAACATTACTGGGGTATTGCCCCAGATTTTCCCAGGCAAGTGTTCGGATACTCGTGGCTGCATCAGTAACTAAATAATTAGTACATATATAAAGATATAAATAATAAAAATATATATATATTATTTCATTTTTATGTTATGTATAATACCTAAATAAGAGCCAACAATTACATACTAATGATATAGATAGTGCAAGAAAAAAAGGTGCATGATTACAAACTATTTATACTATAGTACTGGTGTCTACATTTTCATTTAAACCATCTGGAATTAAAAAATGTACCTTGAAAATCAGAAAGGTTCTCTTCTACAAAGGAGTCTGAACCTGTCACTCCCAAGAACTGATTGGGGATTGTAACGGAGTTATCCCTGTTCAGGTAATGTGCCTCTAATCCAGCAGTGTGGTGGTTAACTGCTGGTAGTCAATTAACAAACACCACCTGCCTGATTAGATTGCTTAGAAAAGCCTGTCTTTTGAGACAGGAAGAGAGACTCCTTAGCTCACACCTGAGCTGAACTTGGAGACAGAGCAGAGATTCCTTAGTCCACAACTGGGCTGAACCAAGGAAGGGCAGATGTCTTGAGCAACAAGCTGACCACAAGACAAAGGGGACAAGATTCTAACCTGGAGCCTGACATTTCCTGTGCACACAAGGGTGCGGTTCCAAGAGAGCAGAGAAGCTTCCCCTACAGCAGCCCAGCTAACAGATAAGACTTTCATTTATAAGCCTTTTTATATCTGTTCATTTCATGCTATATGTTTGGGGCTGGGAGACATGCTTATCTAAAGGGAGTGGTGGATTGCATAGTATTTCACTAGAAATACTCCCAAGTGAATAGAAGCTTTGTTTACCCCTTGTTTGGATGGTTTCCTGATGTTAAGGAAACAGGCGCAATAAAAGCCTTATTTAATTTCACCATAACCAGTCTCCCTTGCATACCTCTGTGAGCGTCCGCCTACAGGGATATGTTCAAGTCCCATGATTTTAATGCCTTCGGGATTCTTATTGTGGCAATTAAGAAAATGTCTGGAAACACTGTGGGGCCTAGTCTGGTAGCTTCGATAGATAACCCATCAAGCTTTTTGAGCAGTTCCGAACGGGAACTGCATTGGGAAGTGCATCTCCCTGAGTGGTCTGGCTCCTACTCAAACACATCGAGCGGGAGCTGAAAAAAGCTCCAGATCGCCATTTTGATAAGATCACGCTATTCTAGTAGCCCCAATAATCTTATTGAGACTCTGAACTAGCGAGCTTATCACAGATCTCATCCGGCCACCCCAAGGGGGGGCGGGAAGGGATTTGCGAGCAGGACGTTGAAATATTTTTTTTATTTTCCCCACATCGGATTGAAGCCTGGAGTCCAGCTCTGGAGAGCCCCGGCTTCCATCCTATGCAATAAAAATACATTTACAGGCAGCTTCATTACCTAAGCGGCTAACCTATAAGGAAATGAAGGGGTTAAATACCAGTGCCCAGTTTATTGTGGGTAGTGGGGGTGTTTGAAGGTGATATTTGACCCATGCTGGGTGTTTAGGCCTTGATGGGGGGGGGTTGCGGGAGGAGTTAACCCCTTCATTGCCTTAGTGGTTACTACCACTATGGTAATGAAGGTGTTAACTCCTCTCGCCACCCACCCGGTAGGTATAAACACCCACCATGGGCCATATACCACCTTCACCCACCCCCACTACCCACAATAGACATTAAAACACAATACTAGCAAATACACCCATTGATTACCAGTGTGGTTACTTTTGCCCTCAATGGGAGCAAAGATAACCCAAATGGCAATGAATGGGCACCCCCTCTACCACTAACAACCCCTCTCAACACATACAGTACAGTAATGGGCAAAATTACTATTATCCAGATCTGGATAGTAGCTCATTTGCCCATTAAAAAGAAAACATTATCCAGCCAACATTAAGTAAATTAAAGTTCTATTTACCCCTGCCAGGATGAAGGCCATCCTCACCTTCCTCCGTGGGCAGCAACAGTACAATAAATAAAAAAAACTAATGGCCACTATCCGCTTAATCCCCTAAGCGGGTTGCACCTACTATAGTAATAGGGGATTTACCCCTCTCCCCCGCTCCCACACGGGACACCTAACCACTCTCCTCGGGGCAACTACCCCCACCCTCTACCCATTGATTGGCACAGTGGTAGACCATGCCCATATGAAATGGGCATGATTTGCCACTATGGCAGTCAATGGGCAACCTTAAAACAACCAAGCACCAAAAAAACACAATTAAAAACTCCAAGCACCAAAAATACAAAGCAATAAAAAAAGCACCATAAAATAGGTTGCCCATTGACTGACAGTGGAAATCATGCCCAAATTATATGTTATATTATATATACACTGGCGACACACTTTATTCGAGCTCGGCTAGTCCCACGAATTCTGGTATACCCGGGTGTATTGAGGTTTGTGACTGTTTTCTGCCCGAGTGCATTGAGTTATTTTCCGGCAGGGATTGAAGCATTTTATTCCCGCTGGCTGCAATACTGCACAGTACATATATATATACTGCATTACAATTCATGAATTTATGCCATCTGGTAGACACGCGAAGCATTGCAGCCTATTAAATCCTAATCATTATCATTTAACAGATCAGCCGCCCATCAGCCAGGCATGAACCCAGGCTGGGAAGGCAAATGCAACGGGGCTTGCCAGAGGTGAGGAGCGGCGCATTCCAGGTATCTGCCAGGTACATACCGGGTATTTGCTCGAATAAAGTGTGTCGGTGCAGTATATATGTCAATCAATGGGTAGAGGGTGGGGGTACCTTCACTTTCCACATTCAAACCCAACTAAAAATTAACCTCTTAAAAGAAGCATCTCATTTAATTCTCTACACCTCATCTACAAACTCCAGATGCCCTTGACCTCTCTGACTGCACTCTTAATAATGCACTTTTACTCCTTCTGTGTCTGTAATCTCCCAACATACCACTTAGATCGTTAACTCTTCGAGGCATGGTCCCGCTTTGCCTTATGTTGTCCTTTACCATTGCACTTATCCCTATTGTTTACATAATTATAATCCAAGGTAAATAAATTGCAAAGTGCTGTGTACATTGTTGATGCTATATAATAAAATCATACATACGTAAATCCTCGGTCTGTTCCTAGTTACGTATGAGAAGTACATCTTGTGGGCCCTGTGGAATAAGAACCATCTATTCAGGGATCGAAAGCCACTTGTTCCAATGAAAAACCAGTTCATATGAGAAAAAGGCCATCTGTGAAATCTGGCACGTATCAAACCCTTCCTTTATCTAACCAATAAATAACTGTCAGATTAAGCACAGCCATGCAAATGTTACTGTATTGGAATTGAAAAGGCTGCCTTTTATGTGGGCGTCTTCTTAACTAAGGCTCACATTCCCTGGCCCTCAGTTATGCCAAACCTTGTTCTAATCTCCCTGCTTTGGATGTGCATCTTGCTGTGAAAGACAAATGATGGCAGCTATTAAAAACATTCTTTATGTGAGAGTGCTTTAGAGGTAGTGACATTTGTAATTGTGAATGGCTGTTACATTAAAACCCAGTACTTTGCTGCAGATACAGACCTTTACAAAAAGGCTGTCTGATTGCTTTGTTTTTATGAAAGTTGGGTGCTTTATATTGGCTAGTCAAATATATGCAAATGGTGTTGGAAAGGTTTGGTTTATCTATCATCGAGATCTGACCAGTAGTGTTAGTACCAGCAAAGCACTGATGTGCTGACATTCTACAGAATAGTGGAAAAGTGCAAAGATTTCAACATCTACAATCATTCCCATGCAAATGGTGCAGAACACCTAACATTTATACTATCATTTACATAATACTGTATATACAACTGTGGCATGCTTTATTTTATCTATTCATAACACAGAATAACGTGTTACAATGAAGAATGTGATAGAGTTTATGTAGGGAATCAATGGCAGAATATGCGCCAGCAATAACTCTTGCTACAGTACATCTGTTATTCAATACATTCAATGACATTACTTATTTTATAAGATAGAGATGTCAACTTCCAAAGACCCAAATTTGTGAGATTTAAATGTTCTTTGGGACGTTCAGGGTACAATGTTGGTTGTGAGTTGGAGACCTCCTGTGCGCGAATTCTCTCTCTTTGTCGCTCCCGAATCCGAAGACCTGCAATCAGTTCATCAAGATCCCTGTTATTCTCCCGGCTTACCAACTCGTCCTTGAGCTGTTCACTGAGACTCTGCCAGAAAGGCCTTGTTGTTCTAGCCTGTCTCTGCTGTGAGGGTGCGAAACTCAATTGCATTCTGACCCACTGGTCAGATCCCCTGACGTATACGAAGCAGTGTCCAGGAAAATCAGCGCACCTCGATCGGATGAAAAAGGAAGAAAAAAGAAGAAAAATAGTGAAGCACGTTCACAGATAACTTTCATGATGAAATATGCACTTACATGAGAGTGCCTGAGCCCAGGCACTAAGAGGTTTCTTTACTCCTCAGCTCCCACAGCAATGGATAAAGGGAACCAGAAAATTAAAAATACAACTTTATCCAAAATTCAAGGTAGCACTCACTTACAGTATAACCGAGTATACACGGAAAAAATGGGACCAGCTATTACACTTCTCCTCCCCTCCGGTGACCGCGACGCTCCTTCGCCATTCCAGCCGGCGTTCTACATTCCTTCCGGTTTTCAGAGTGCTACGCTAATGCTGGTTCCCCTATCACATAGAACTGGGAACAGTTATTTTTCATGCAGCACTGATTTGTACATATGTTTATTTAGTTTAGATCACTGTTTGTGTTGGCACATCCTAATTTTGTTTTAAAAAAGTATATGCAGCAATGATGTTAATTTGAACAGGTTATGCCTCAGGCATCAAAGACCATTTTGAAGGCCTAAACGAAGAGCAGGAAGTCATTCACCAAGGGGGAGTCTCTCTCCCAGATGGGGTAGGCTCATGCCACTAGTTAAGGAAGCCCCGACATGCAGCTGGATTTCCTCTATAGTGCTGTGGTGCCGGAATGTGTGGTTTGCAGGGTCAGGACCGGCACAGGGTCAGGACCGGTGCATGGGTATTTGGCATCCTTGGCGAACCTCCAGGTTGTGCACCCCCCAATCCCACCCCGCCTCCCTGCCCCACACACACACATAATTAACTTTCAGATTTTTTTTCTATCTAACGAAAAATATTAAAATGTTACACCTAATAGATTTTTTCATTCTCGTTCACCCCTCTTTCCCTGTCACTCTCCCCTGTCTCTCTCTCTCCATCTCCCTCCCCCACTCTTTTTCTCCCTGCCCAGTCTCTCTCTTCCTCCCCCCTTTCTCTCCTCCTCGCTCTCAACCCTGCCCCCTCTCCCCTCCCCCTCTCTCTCTCTGGCCCTCCCTCTATATCTCACCCCCTTACCTCCCTCTCTTTCCCCTCCCCCCCCCTCTCTCCCCCTCCCTTCTACACACCTATCCACTCCCCCTCTCTCTCCCCCTCCCTCCTCATCTGTTCTCCCCCATCCCTCTCCCCAACACTCTCTCTGCCCCCTCACTCCCCCCTCTCTCATCACCCTCTCTCTCCCTATTCTCCTCCCTCTCTCTCCCGATCTCATTCTTTATCCCTCCCTCCCTCAGTCTCTCCCCCTCCCTCCTTAGTCTCTAACCCTCTATCACACTCTCCCCTTCTCTCTGTCATTCTCCCTCCCTCTGTCACTCTCACCCCCTCTCTTTGTGTCATTCTCTCCCCTTCTCTCTGTCATTCTCTCCCCCCCTCTCTCATTCTCTCCACCTCTCTGTATGTCATTCTCCACCCATCACTCTCTGTCATTCTCTGTCGCCCTGACACACACACACAAATACACACATGACAGCCACAGAAAACACACACACACCACAACAGAGCAGAACACGCAGACATACACTCACCTCTCTCTGGTCAACACTATTTCCTCCTCTGCTTGGCCCCTCCCGGTCACGGGAGACCAGGTTTATCAACACCTTTTTATACCAGTGTAACGGGTATTTCCCTTATCCCAATCACAGATATAGTGTGTGTGAGGGGAACCTATGTGTTACCAGGTGTGGTGCGTATACATGTAGGTTCACAAGAGGCCTGAGCCTTCGCTTACTGGGAACCTGGGGTGAGTCTTCTGGATCGATCTGGTTTGCAGTGCCTCCACCTGTGTAGGATTCTAGGAATGTAGAAGGTTGCCTACACAGGACCCGCATACACAATAAGTACATACACTGAGATGTATATAACCAGTTTATATATATGCAGGATAATCATACACTTTACATGCTTATCAGTAACCACTACTGTGTAATTGTAATACTACTCCCCCTAGGGGGTAACTCCACACCATGCACCATAGTCCCAATTGTCATTCACTCCACTAGGAGTGTACCTTGCTCCCACCACCGTATACCCCCACACCGTGTCCACAGTCTAACCCCTTTGTCCCGTGGTCAGACGCTGCCACTATGTGAGAATATATAGGTAATTTGTTGGTGCACTTATAAAGGTACCTGCCGAGTGCTCCTGCACTCGGGCCTGCAAGAATCTTCGAAAAGGATCCGCCGCTTGGTGATCCCGTCTGCGATGCGGCCCTTCCTTGCACTAGGGTCCACCAGGGGCGATCCAACCCTGGAGATGTTGTGGGCAGGGCTTCTGGCGAGGGACTCCCCTACTTATACCGGCACTTGTAGAGAGGCGTTACACTCTTTGACAAAGGGCAGGAATCCTGAAAAATGTCAGAGTACCTCTTGCAGCACTACAGACGAGTCAACGAGTATTCTAAAGCTTGCCTTAAACTTGCCTTAAACTGGCCAGATACATGCTGCGTACATGCTGGGTACATTTCAGTGACATTTCTGCAGAGGCTAATGGCCCATGGGATTAACACAGCAGGGGTCCCTGGCAGTCCCATTCAGTTTGAATGGGACTGCCAGGGACCCCCGCTGTTAATCCGATGGGCCATTAGTCTGTCTGCAGAAATGTGTGAAATATTGCAGCATGTACCCAGCATGTACCTGGGTCTTTTTGGAGATTGCCCCAGGTTTGTTTTAGAAATAATCGTCAGCACTACAGTATATGAACAGTTGTTTGCAAGATTCAATAAAAGGAATTATTTTTACTACTATTGCGATCCAGTCACCGTCATGTTCTTTTTGCTTCACTTCCACAAGCTGTGCACTGCCTGCACGTCCCTCTCCAGGACACAGCGTTCTACCTGGGCATGTATCTGGGTACCCTTCCTTATACTAGGGACGTATGATTGCATGTATACATTAACCCCTTCATGCCCCGCTACCTTGTCTGGAAGATGCTGCACCAGGAATCCTGGCGGTGTGTCGTAATAGCATTTTCAGAGTCAGAGTTTGCCCCGGAGCAATGTGCATGGCTGCATCCGAGAATCTCCCCCGATTCCCGGATCCAACTCCTGGGGTATACCATAACTCGGGAACCCCGATACATAGACACATTCTGTGAAGTCTTTCTCTGGCAAACCCACTCTGAAACTTACAGCCTAGAAATCTCCCGATCCCAGCATCCCAGGAAAGGCAAAACACACATAAATATTTAATGTCGCATAATTTGCACACAGTCACAGTAATGCATTTAGGACATCTGGGTCGAAGAGCTGACACTCTAGGACCCCAACACACAGATCAGGGGTAACCAAGTGGGCTGAACCTTTATTAGTGAGCCTGGTTAACCCCTTCACCGTCACACTCCCCCAAGCTCCTTACACCTCCTCCTGATTGGCTGCTACTGGGTAAAGCAGCCAATCAGGACAGAGGAAACTTCCCAGCCCCCTAGCAGCCTCCCTGCTTTCTTCCTGCTCAGGGAAATCTTGCGATGTTAGAAATCTGCCACCCCCCAAATTCTGCCGCTCTGTGCGGCTGCCTAGATGGCCTAATGGTTGAACCAACATTGTGCAAGGAGCAAAAAGTGGAGGTGTAGGCCTTAGGTGGGGTCACGGAGGCAGTAAGGGACCAGGGCCATGGGTATAGCACCAAGGCATGTAGGAATGTGGCAATCATAGTCAGTTGCTGGTCCAGAAGAGATAGACACTGCTCATTATCACTTAGAGACCTGCCTTGAGTGGAAATGGCTTTCCATGTCTCAGCTGGACACCGGGCCAGAATAAAATGTGATGGTGCTTGTCTCCAACTAGGAGGCTGACCCACAGGACTGAGGCAGGATATGTGAACTGACCGCAGGCCTTGGAACAGTCCCAATCGGGAGAAAAGTCCAGATCACAGGCCGAGGTTGGGGCAGGAAGTGGCAGCATAGTCTGGGTCATGGTTACAAAGTTAGGGCAGGAGAGAGGCAAACAGAATCCAGTCCAGGCAGAGATAAAGCGCATGCAAAGAGTAAAGCAGGAAACCAGACGGGGTCCGGGAACACAAGGATCAGACACTGAGTGGGAGTAGAAGAACAAAGTTCAGCAATAGTGCTCAAATGACCAGAGAAAAACAGTTTATATAACATCCATAAGGTATTTCTTGATTGAAGAATGAAGATAAGACAGGCAAATCACAATGAAGTGAGTATATGGTATATAGGTGAGCGTAATGTATTTGACATATCTCTAGAGGTCCTAGGAGTGCTGTAACTGGAGAATGATGAGCTCCACTACACCACACCTAATGAGGACAATGTCACACACACTTGCAACCACCTTATTATACCTCCCAATATGATAAATGGGGGAACTCACATGAATAAAGCCTGTATTCTTCTTGTCTTGGGGCGTGCATCTGTGATGACAGTAGATCAGTAGAGATTCCGCACGATGCAGTGTAGCAGAGCACAGCCATATAAAGATCAGAGACGAAGCGCCACACAGGCGTGAAACGCGTAAGAGCTACCCTCCATTCCTGTCTGCACCATGGTGTCTAAATAAAGAAGTGTTTTACTCTAATGCTGAGATCCTGATCATTGCATGGCTGTGCTCTGCTACACTGCTTCGTGCGGAATCTCTACTGATCTACTGAGTGGGAGTAAATGGTTGCTACTTAAAGCCCATGGACAAGTGCAACCAATTACATCCTCCATCTTGAAAAAGGGCAAAGGGAAGACACTTCCTGGTTTTCAGTCATCTTGGTTGTGGGCGAGATGTTGACAAGCTTTACTGACAAGCCTGTGGCAACAGAGGATGCCATTGTGGGTTAGCATAATGCAACTGTGTATGCATTGATTATTGCAAATAAGCATACTGTACTAATTAGTAAATACCACCTAATTACATATGCACATGCAATTCATCATGCAACAATGAGTTCTGTTAAATGATATACAATAACAGCAAAATTATTTCCACATTTTTAACACCTGCATCAGCTTTAAGTGCTCATTAGTCTCATATATACAGTAAACCCCCAGAGTTCTCTTGCACTATCCCATGCTAAAAACAGAGTTATTGGCATCCATACTAGAGCAGTGGATATGTAAGGAATCCACTACTGGCTTTGACTATTGCCTTGCAGACCTGTGCAGTTGCAAGCTTCCTCTGGCAATCTATGGCACAGGTGCTGCCTCTCATTGCAGCTTCTGCCCTGTGTTCTTTCATTGGAGGAATTCTCACACACCCTCCTCCTGTGATTGGATCTCCGCCCTTTATATTCTAGGCGTTGGCTCTGAACCAGCGCCGAGCATAACTATTCCTACCTCTATGTTACTGTCTCTGCCACAAACCACCCCAGGCCTCTCTCCTAGCGTTCTTACCTTCCAAGTTCCTGAGTATCCAGAGGCCTGGTCCTGGACGTCTGTGCTGAAGCGTTGTTGCCAGCACTGGCCTACTGCTATCTCCTTGCAGGTGCCTACCCTGGACGTCTGTGCTGAAGCGTTGATGCCAGCACTGGTAACTTCTGCATTCCCTCCTAGCAGTGGCTACCCTTCCTGTCCTGCGGCCTGCTGCTATTCTCCTGCAGTGGCCTACCCGGGACGTCTGTGCTGAAGCGTTGATGCCAGCACTGGTAACTGCTGCAATCCCTCCTAGCAGTGGCTACCCTTCCTTTCCTGCAGCCTTCTGCTATCTCCTTGCAGTGGCCTGCCCTGGACGTCTGTGCTGAAGCGTTGATGCCAGCACTGGCCTGCTGCTATCTCCTTGCAGTGGCCTACCCGGGACGTCTGTGCTGAAGCGTTGATGCCAGCACTGGTATCTGCTGCATTCCCTCCTAGCAGTGGCTACCCTTCATTTCCTGCGGCCTGCTGCGATCCTCTTGCAGTGGCCTGCCTTGGACTTCTGCGCTGAAGCGTTGGTTCTTCCCGACGCTGCCCTGCGGTGAACTTCGGCCAGCCTGCTGTCTCCTCCTGCTGAGATCAGCGTCATGGGCCGAGGCCGCTCCTCGCGCAGAAGCCACCCCCGCGCTCACGCTCCTAAGCTGAAGCGGGGCACTCCTGACTTCCTGTTGCTGAACTCCTGCTTCATTAACGACGATGCTGCCTTCTCCAATCCTGACCCTGCGATGTACGACTACGAACTGCGCACTCCGGATCAGTCTGCGTGGACTAAGGTCGGTGATTATATAACCCCACCTCAGCCCCGCGGTCCGGTCCCGGTTTGTGGCGAGCATCGGCGTAACAGTATGCTCGGCTAAAAACAGGACCGCGCCGTGGCGGGGGTTGGTAAATGTTTAACTTTACCTATGTCCCAGGCAGCGGACCAGTCCCTGTTTGAAAAACAGTATCTGTTTGAAAGACTGCCTCCACCTAATCTTGCCTGTATGTATGAAGGGTTAACCCCTGCAGAAAGACTAACTCGTAAAGAAATACTTACAAGGTCTCAGGAATGTAGAGAGGTGAAGAAGATGTTACAAGCCCAGTACTCCCAACTACTCCTTCTTATGTCTACTCCAGGTCTTGAACCTGCGGATTTTGGGGTACCGGCTCAGGCCATAGACACCACCCTTAAATTATTCCTGGAATTTGACAAGAACATAAGCGAGCGTGAACCTCTACTTGCTGCCCACGCGCAGACAATTCACAAACCCTTTTCTGTCAGTCCTGTTGCTAAACCTGTGGGGGTACCTCTCTCTCCTAAGAATGGTCAAACCATTTCTCTGTCGCTGCCCGCTAAGGAAGAAGCTGCCACGCTCCCTAATCCTGAGTTAACCTCCCTAAATTCTGTCCCTGAGGTTATTTCGGTCTTAACCCCTGCTAGTCAGGCTTATGCGTTCCCCACTGTAAATCCCTGCAGTACCCAGGTCAGTGTGTCTTCCCTAGCACCAGAGAATGAATCCTGTTTGCCCTCTTTTCCTAAATCAAAAATTCTAAGCTCTGTTTCCGAGGTTTTTTCTGTATTAACCCCTGCTAGTCTGCTCTGTGAGGTCCCTACTGCTAACCCTAGTATTCCGCAGTCTAATGATAGGTCCCTAGGGCAAGAGGCAGAACCCCCTATCACCCCACTCTCGGAGACTAGCTTCTATTTCTCTGATTCTCAGGTACAGAGTAATTTAACCCTTGGGGTTTTTCCTATGTTAACCCCTGCAGGTCAGCCCTGTGAACCTTCCTTGGTAGATCCCTTTAGTTCGTCAGTCAGGGACACCTCCTTAGCCTCAGAGGATCAACTCCTTTTGTCCTCTGACTCGGCTAAAATTCTCGGGGCTATGCCTCCTGAACTTTCGGCAATAATACTGGCTCCAGTAAAAAGTATTCTGGAGCCGTTTGTTTCTCTAAACTTGTTCGCAGAATCCCTACTTCTAGGTATTTCACTCACCCCGTCTGCCACTCAGAGAGCTGAGACCCCTGCTTCTGAGCATAGACCCCTTTTCGTGGAATCTGTTGTCGTTTCTGATGTCCCAGACACTCTTTCCCAAATACCCACTTCAGAGGCCAGCACAGTCGTGGTTGCCCCACTTGCACTGTCTGAGTTCTCCTTTTCTCAAATCCTAGGGTTTAAAGTGAACAGTACATATTATGCTCCTTTCCAAGTGACCCCTACTGAGATCAGCGTATCTGCTGTTGCTCCCTCAATACCATTAAAGTTAGGGCCCTTCTTTTTGAAGGATCAGGCTTTCAAGTTTGAGACTCCCTTTATCCCTGACTTTGTAAATCTGCAGTCCCTTCTCACGGTAGTTAAAAGTTCTCCAGCAGCCGCTGAGTTAAGCTTTGCCGCTGCCAAATCTTCTGTTATAGAAGCAACCTTGCCTAGCTTACTTCTGTCTGTTCTATCTGTGATGCCTATCACCTTTACTAAAATTTCTGTTTTGCAAGGTATTTCTCCTATTAAATCTGTGATACCTGCAATTCCTTTAATCAGTTCCAAAACCCCTGTCACTAAGTCTCCCATGGAGTCTGATGCCCTCACTAGGGATTCTCAGGGACCCAATTCTGTAACAAGCAAGATGTCCCTTGTGTCTGTTGGAGAGTTTACCCCAGTTTCTCTCACGGATCATGCCACAGCCTCCGGGATGATTAAAAATGACTTTAAGTCTGGGATGCCCATTCCTGTAATAATACTGTTTCACGCTGATTCGCCCACAGTATTCGGGGTATCCACTACTGACTGTATGTCTACTACCACGAACTCAGGGGTATCGCATTTGGAACTTTCCCTTTTTTCAGAAGATCCCGTCTTTAAAATGGACTTATTCTTCTCTGTGTCTTCCACAATACTTGGGGTACTTGCTATTGACTGTCCTGTCCCAAAACTAGGGTTACCTCTCAAAAAGGTGCCTGGAGCTACCGATGTTAAAAACCCTATGTTTAAAACAGTAACAATTTGCATTGCTTCTCCCACAGTATCATGTGAGACCTGGGTACCTGGGACCTCCACTCCGAAGCCAAGCTCTAGTTCTCTGTCTTATTTCTCTGTGTTGGAGGCACCCAGCTTTAACCCCAAGACTTTTTTCCCTAAGGTTGATGCACCGCTTAACCGCCTGCCTTGTTTTTTGGATAAAATCTGTTTTCTCACCTTTCAAACAGACTCCTTACTCGCAGGTCTCTGTGCGGTGCCCAAAGTGCCCTTTCTGTATGGCAATTGGCCTCTCCCTAAGACGAAGACACCCTTACTGGACCTCGTCGCTTTACCTGAAGTGTCCGTTCCTGTTCTCTATGGGTCCACTATGGGTATAGACATGCTTATTATGTCCTTCGCCAAGGCCACAATTTCGGATTTGATTCTCTCTAAAGATCACAAACCAAAGGAAGCGGATCCTTCTTCAACTGCCAGTACCATGAGTTGCATACACTGGCGACACACTTTATTCGAGCTTGGCTAGTCCCACGAATTCGGGTATACCCGGGTGTATTGAGGTTTGTGACTGTTTTCTGCCCGAGTGCATTGAGGTATTTTCTAGGCAGGGATTGAAGCATTTTATTCCCGCTGGCTGCAATACTGCACAGTATATATATATATATATACTGCATTACAATTCATGAATTTATGCCATCTGGTAGACACGCGAAGCATTGCAGCTTATTAAATCCTAATCATTATCATTTAACAGATCAGCCGCCCGTCAGCCAGGCATGAACCCAGGCTGGGAAGGCAAACGCAACGGGGCTTGTCAGAGGTGAGGAGCGGCGCGTTCCAGGTATCTGCCGGGTACATACTGGGTATTTGCTCGAATAAAGTGTGTCGGTGCAGTACACACTGCTACAGACTCTCGCAAATTGCTTGGGATAGCAACCCTGCTTGGTATCAAAAGTACCGCTGCAATAGTGTGTAGTGAACCCTCCCACCCCATTCCCTTGCTAACCACCACCCGGAATTCCTTGGAAGCTAAAGACTCTCGCAACTTCCTCCTTGCTGATTTCACCAAAGACATTGCCTTCTCTGAAGGTCCCTCTGCCATTTTTGTCCGACAATCTGTGTCCTGTGTCCCGTACTCTTGGACTATTACTATGCACCGGACACCTGGCTACTGTCCTTCCGATGTTCCCATTCCGGAGCCCTCAGGTCCCATTGTCCATGTACCAAGAACTGCAGTACCACCGCTGTCTTTCATGGCACTCTCCAATGTACATCTGGATTGTGGACCTAATTCTCGCCGGAACCACTTCAGGAACAACTCAATGTCTCCCAGACCTATGAATGGTCCTGTTCACCCAGGCTTCTCACCCAGTGGTGGGGGTACTGTAAGGAATCCCAACAAACTATGGGCTTTCAACGCCACCTCTCGCCTAAGGAGGTTTAGGAACAATTCCATGTCCCCCAAATCTGTGATGGATCTTGTTCGTCCGGAGGCCTCACCTGAAGGGGGGGGGGGTACTGTAAGGAATCCACTACTGGCTTTGACTATTGCCTTGCAGACCTGTGCAGTTGCAAGCTTCCTCTGGCAATCTATGGCACAGGTGCTGCCTCTCATTGCAGCTTCTGACCTGTACTACTTCATTGGAGGAATTCTCACACACCCTCCTCCTGTGATTGGATCTCCGCCCTTTATATTCTAGGCGTTGGCTCTGAACCAGCGCCGAGCATAACTATTCCTACCTCTATGTTACTGTCTCTGCCACAAACCACCCCAAGCCTCTCTCCTAGCGTTCTTACCTTCCAAGTTCCTGAGTATCCAGAGGCCTGGTCCTGGACGTCTGTGCTGAAGCGTTGTTGCCAGCACTGGTAACTGCTGCATTCCCTCCTAGCAGTGGCTACCCTTCCTGTCCTGCGGCCTGCTGCTATTCTCCTGCAGTGGCCTACCCGGGACGTCTGTGCTGAAGCGTTGATGCCAGCGCTGGTAACTGCTGCATTCCCTCCTAGCAGTGGCTACCCTTCCTTTCCTGCGGCCTGCTGCTATCTCCTTGCAGTGGCCTATCCTGGACGTCTGTGCTGAAGCGTTGATGCCAGCACTGGCCTGCTGCTATCTCCTTGCAGTGGCCTACCCGGGACGTCTGTGCTGAAGCGTTGATGCCAGCACTGGTATCTGCTGCATTACCTCCTAGCAGTGGCTACCCTTCCTTTCCTGCAGCCTGCTGCGATCCTCTTGCAGTGGCCTGCCTTGGACTTCTGCGCTGAAGCGTTGGTTCTTCCCGACGCTGCCCTGCGGTGAACTTCGGCCAGCCTGCTGTCTCCTCCTGCTGAGATCGGCGTCATGGGCCGAGGCCGCTCCTCGCGCAGAAGCCACCCCCGCGCTCACGCTCTTAAGCTGAAGCGGGGCACTCCTGACTTCCTGTTGCTGAACTCCTGCTTCATTAACGACGATGCTGCCTTCTCCAATCCTGACCCTGCGATGTACGACTACGAACTGCGCACTCCGGATCAGTCTGCGTGGACTAAGTTCGGTGATTATATAACCCCACCTCAGCCCCGCGGTCTGGTCCCGGTTTGTGGCGAGCATCGGCGTAACAGGATACACATGAGATACAGTAGGCGCAGAGAGAGATACACACAGACAGATAGAAGGAGGGAGACAAGGACTTATTGTACCTAGAAAGGAACAGCTGCAACATCTGAGGATGAGAGTTAAGCATCCCAGGGTATTTAGATGTAGTACTCTTGTTTTTATTACATTTTTTAGCCTCTGGGTCTTTTCAATCTCTGCTAGAAGTTGTAGTCGGGATATTGCAGCCTGCATCTTTGCCAAGTGCCCTAGCCCTGAAAAGACACATTAGCCATTACATAGCTTTTTCTAATTGGAAGAAATTATGGCTGGACTAAAAAAAAAGATTTTATAACATCACTGAGCTATCGAATGTGATGGGTTCAATTGATTGCACACATGTAGCAGTAGTGCCACATCAAGAAAGGGAGGGGCAATTTTGTAACATAAAACGTCTCCATTTCCTGAATGTAGAAGTGGCATGTGAAGCGTACAAGAGAATTTTGAATGTGGTAATTAGGTTCCCTGGGTCTTGCCATGACTTCCATATCTGGTGCCAGTCTTTGACGATTTTGAGGTTAGTAGATTAAGAGGTGGAAGGCTGGTGAGTGGACTAGATAAATGTCGGTCAGCATTGATATAATGAAAGTCAAGATTACTAAATTGTCACATTTATTGTATTTAGGGGATGTAAAATATGGAAGCTGGCCTTGCTCCTCACTCCAGTGAACAACCCAAGCACTTCCGTAGAGCTGTAATCAGGCATCCACATGTTCTGTTATAGAGCATTTGTACTATTAAAAAGTTGATTCAGGTGTTTGGATAACCTGAATAAGTGACTGAGATAGTAATTGCTTGCTGTATGCTGCATAATATTGCAATGAGACATAGCATACCAGGTGACAATGGGGATGACCTTCACGCAGGATCCCCAAAAATCCATCTGCTGGGTTCATATTTTAGCAATAAAATAAATTATTTAAACACCATTGTGGTGGAAACAAACACCATATTGTAATTTATAATACGGTGAAGAAATATTTAATCAGAAATATAATTTGGGGAAAATAAAATGGATGGGGAAAGCACTGAATGTATGGCCAGCACAAGATAGACACACAAAAAAATAGAGGAATAAAGGCATAGTCTCCCAAATGAGATACAAAGTGGAGCTCTACTTACAAATTTCTTAGTGTAGTATCTTTCATTTATATAAAGAGCAGTGAAGAATGCAACATTTCAGGTCCCATACGGATTCTCATGATAGTCCCTATGGAACCTGAAATGTTGGGAGACTCTGCCTATATTGCTCTTTTTTTTTTAAATAAACAAGCAGGGGGAATTGCACCTTTAATGTAGTCTGTTTCGTACATATTTAGCCCTCTTTCCCCCTGACTTAAGAGACTGGGTACTGCTGTTACCTGTTGGTTCCACCTCTGGGAGCCTGGGGGGTTATATTGATCGCCTCGGTGCAGCGCCTCCACCTGCGAGGGATCACAGCGTAGTGGGAGGAGCCCCTCACAGAAACCAATAGTAATACACACACTCCTGTATATGATAACCACCTTTACTATACACCATAAACTGTACCCTGTGCCACACAGTATAACAACCCAACTCAGTAACACCAATGAGTGTCCTCAAAGTACCTTAGGTGCTAGGCACCAATACCCTGATGTCCTTTTCCCCAATGTCCGGGCCCACCCAAAAGTGTAGGGAGTAGCGCTACCCCGTGAGTTGTTGGTGCACTTTGTTGAGGTACCTGCTGAGTACTCAAATACTCAATGTGGCTGACTTAACAATGAGGATCCACTGATCCAGCGACGTCGTCGTCCGCGATGGCGATCTGCCTTCACGTGGGCTGAATTCCCGTCGGATAGTATCACCATATACAGTCTCTTTTGCTGAGGGTGGTCTGGTCACCGACCACAGGGCTGCAAATCACCGTGTGGCATCTTCACTGTGTCCACAACACTAGACAGTAAAATGGGGAAGCATCCCTATCTAGGGGCCTTCCCTGAAGCAACCACAAACTCCTTTGGGTGGCGCCTATTTGGGACATAAGGGGGTTCTCTGGCCTAGTCTGAGGGGGACACGGCTACACATATATACCCCAGTGTTCTACTTCCTCGATAAACATAACTTTTGGAGTTCAGAAACCTAGAATCATTTTATTTCAATTCCCCTGCATTTCGCAGTGATTCGTGACTTTCGATCCATGATGTAAAGACGCAAGACTCTGTCCCAGCACAGCAGTAACCGGTCCCGGAGAGAAGGGGTTAATAACAACGTAACCAAGGATTTGCCCTAAACCTCGGAATTTGTTAGCCCTGGTGACTCTGGAACGAATTCTAAAGAACTTTAACGAAATTCCTTGAGGTGGCTGAGATATTAGATCGGCAACTTGCGCTCTGGCCACAGGACCTTTAACTCAAGACTGCATTTCTTGCGCTTGCAAGCAAAGGACAATTTATTTTGTTTCCTTATCCCAGTAAGTGTTGTTTTAAGTGTATTCTGCAGATGTCGTGTGTATGTCTTACAAGGAAATAAATCACAATTTATTTTCCAACTTGTTCTGTTCAATCGAGTACCCAGAAATATAAATGTGTTGGTAAAGTTGATGTCCATCGTGACAGGCTTTTAAATAACTGGTCGGAGTAGAGAGCAGCAGAGGAGGGAGCGCAATGTAGTCGGTGGTGGCAGAAGATAAGGAGGAGGACAGCAGATGAGAGAGAGAGAGAGAACAACAACATACCTTGAAGATATGCTGATAGCATATGCAAAGTATATTTTAGTTTCTCTCATTAGCATATCTCCCAGGTATCTCAGGTTTACTCTTTTTTTGACCACATGTGTCTCTCCACATGTTGTTTTGAAGGGAGGTTTCAGGGCTATTTTGGACTACACAAAAAAAAACTGTATTCCTGTGTTTAAACCTATTTAAGTGAATCTTTGAAAAAATTAAAAAGTACAGAAAAATCTAAAATTACCAATTTCCACATACTCTAAAAAGTGTGTGTGTGTGTGTGTGTGTGTGTGTGTGTGTGTGTGGTGGGGGTGGGGAATGAAATAGTGAAAGAAAAATGTCAGGAAAGAATGAAGAGAGAAACAATGCTCAATCTGGAGTGAAAAAGCATAGTGGTCTCCTTCTGCTTGTTGCAAGGGGTTCTTCGTGCTGCAAGTAATATTACCGGGGACCAGACTACCAGACTGCACTGTCATAGGGTCAGCCACACTATATTCTAACACAGACACAACATAAACAACTTCCATATTTGCACAGAAGCAGCTTTTAATGATAAATCCCCACATCTCTTAACACAATAGTGTGAAATTAATTGCGGGTATTATTCATCTTTATTATACCATATGAAATTCTAATCATCGTAAATTATCCATTGTGGCCTTCGATTTTATTTCATCTGTAAAATACTTTGTGAGAGCTTAATCATTTCCTTCCTGAAGTTGTGTTGGGTGCACAGTGATGTTTAACAGATACTGTAACTCCAGTCTTTCATCTTCACCTACAAATATATACTATTTATTGCCCACTTTACTGTTTGGTAAAAAAAAAAAAAACTGCTCCTTCTGAATCAAAGAGTTAAAATGCAGTCACACTTTAGTATATATTCTGGAGTTGCAATAAGGTTAAAGTACTCAACAAACCATTCTCTACAATGTTTAACGCTTGTGTTATAATTTAAGACATGCAGCATAATTTATTCCTCATTTTCATGAGATTTAGGTCCAAAACAGCCGAATGACAATGCTGTAAAGAAGAGATGTGCAAACTTGTCCAAATTGGCTTCCCCTTTGTTTCGCTTGAACCTTCAGAAAAGTTAGAAAATTCACCAACCATCCTCTGTTGCCCACTATGCCTATGCTGCATCTTCCTTTTCATCTCTTTAGACTGTAAATCACACTAAATTACAGTAGTGTATCAATAAGTATTCATTTATTCATTTTCCTTGCTATATTATTTGTTACATCAATGTATCTTGTCTCGCATTACGGAAACTGTTGATGACTTATAACTAAATAAGCAATTCACCTATAGTCTTCCTTCTATTCTATTTCATTTCTGTTACTTCATTTAGATGTTTTTCTGTTTATTTTGAATCGGACATCAAGCCAGGAAACACAAAGAATAGGCACAGTGTGTTAGCAGAATAAGTTCAATAATGGAAGCTAAATTTAATAAGGAAAGGATATGTTCTCCAGTAGGACAGAGGTAAACAAACAAACAAAAAATTGCAAACGCTGTGAGAAATGCAAGAAAGGATATGAGTTATTCCACTTCAATGTCTTACTTTAAGATCAAAAGCAGTCAATAAACAACATGTCATCCATATATTACATTTTGGGGTATTTTATCCTTTTACATTTCAATGTCGAATGTAAATGCGTGGTGCTAAAGACCGATAACAGAAAATATAATTGAATGAATACAGAATACTTGTAGAAGGATCCCCAGGATAAATACTTGATTGAAGACAACAGGTATTGGGTGTAGACTCCTGGATAGTGAACTCACCACATAGTGAGAAATTTACACACATTAACACCAGGAGTCATAAGCATATAACTCACCCTAGATGATACCAAAATCTCATTAAAGATCATAGCCAGGAAAATATGTAGCAAGCATGTGACTCACTTTTGACCAAAATCTCATTACAACCATTACAAGTCTGGTTACAACCGGACTTCTTCAGGGGTGTAAGACCCCAGGGAAGTCCAGTTGTACCCAGATGAAACGTGTAGGGTTTTCGTTATACCCCGTGGACTATTACCACTCTTAAATCCTATGAAGTCAGTGTTGATAATTGCCTGCTGATACCTTGTGAGGCTAAGGTGTCCTCCGTTTGCCTGCCCGTATACTCGCCGCCGCTGCCGAGTCCAAGGAGATTCAGCTACAACTATAGCAGCAGACACTGATTGGCGTAGAGGGCTAGTGACGTCAGACGCCATTCCCATCTCGGAAGTGAGATGGGAGCTTTGGAGGACACGCCGCCTTGCCTACCATACAGCACAACGGCAAACAATACTACCGGACCCAGAGTGGTCAATCTGTCTGTTTTAATTCGTGAGCATGTGAATGTAATGAGCTCTTTGCTCTAGAATTGTTTTTGTAATAAATTGTGTTGCACTATATTTTGCTTTTCTCTTTTACATACTGGGAATTGAGAACATCATCAGCATCTAACCAGATTCCTACCTGATTGATCATTAACCATATTTGGGAGGATTTCTTGCACTTTGTGTGTTTTCTTTGACGTTGTCTTGAGGGATTATGAAATTCCTCTCGCCAGCAGCATCTCATCTTGGTGATACTGTATTAATTTATATATATTTTTCACATTTTTCACGTTGTCACTTTTGCGCTTAAACTTCCTGTATCAGATTTATTGGACACAAAGAAAAAGTAAAACTGCCCAATTGTAGGCACGCTTTTTGATACATCTCATGATACTTTTGCACTGACAGTCACCTCCCCTAACCCCTCCTGTAACTATTTTCCAAAATGCTCTCTGGCACAAGTGGACCAAAGTTGCCGCAAAGTTGGAGCAATGTAATTTAACACATTGACACTAAGTGATGACACAATTGGCTCCTGTTTTTGGAGCAATGCTCCAGTATGCCATACTTGATATATAGCACCCATGATCTTGCACAATCTATGTACCAATGCAAAAGGAAAGTCTGCGTTGATACACTGTAATTTTTTTAATTTAATATCTGCTTATTGCTGCATCTAATATACAAAGTTTGTTAAGCAGGTCTCTTAAATGAGATGAAGATCCACTGCACTGCAAAGTACAGATATTTTGGTTTCTTAAAAACACATTTTAATCTTTGGCTAGGACTGATTTATGCCACCTCTGATCTTTTTAGAAGTAACAGAAGGGAAAAATTACTCAGAATTCAGTGCATTATATTATGTGAACCTCGAAACTCCTCCCTCCTCCTTTGTACAGACTACAAGTTGCAAGTTAAAGAACATGGGGCAATAAGAATAAGGGGAATGAGACACATTGGCGATAACAACATCAACTGAAAGCTAATACTGCCTTAATACATTCCAAGAAAAGCATAATTTAACTTTTTTGCAAGTTGTAAGGCAAAGTTTGAAAGCACTATTTGCAGAGTTATTAAGATGACTCGCTTTGATTTTTCTTAAAGAGAATATTTACTGTATGATATTTCTGCTGCAGCAGCTGCCTCGCACATACAGTAGGAGGAACCTTTCCCTAATGTTTTGGTGTGGCTCATTAAGATTACAAATTCATTGTTTATTACTGCTGCCTTGATCACATACATTTGGAAAGTAAGTAAGCATTGTAACATAATTATATTTCCAAAGTTACTGATGTTAGAAAAGGAATAGCATGATTTGGCTTGCTGATTGTACTGTAAGTCGTCCATTGCTGTTTCAGTCTTAGAAAAACGATATATGGATTTGCATAAGAGATACAGTACCTAACCACTGATCACCTCTACGCTATTGGAGAAACTGTGGGTTGATGGGGACTATGGCCCACATTTAGTTGTGTTGCCCAAAAGTTAAGACATTTTGGCATGATATTAAATAAATCAATCATACATAAATGTAGCCATGTTTAAAATGGTATACAGTTCTCTCTCATGCTGGCAGTAAGTCTGGTAAATATGCAGGATTGCCAGCATCAAACATGGAGGTTTGCCCTCACACCCTGGTGAGGTGTCATATGTACATCAGGGGAGTGGTAACAGACCATGTGTCCATTGTTAGTGACACAGGAGGTGGAGCTATTCCCTTGTTATATAAGACACAGCACTGCCCAAAACTAGTTGTTCAAGGTTAATCTGTATGGTTCAAGTTCAAGAGAGTGGTTCTATAGTGAGCAGTAAAGCTGACAGGCCCAGAGAAGGCCTACACTGTGTCCAGGGACCTGGCACAGGTGGTGATCTCCCTGAGGGGAGAGTTGATCCAACTCCATTGGGAGGACAGATTCTTCTGAAGGAGAGTGCTGTAAAACAATGAGCGGCTGAGCTGTTTGCTGCGAGGGGCAGTTGCCTGAACCATCAATAAAGATGCCCCTATTCACCAACACCCTCATGTGTGAGCCTGGAATTACTCAGCAGAGGAAGGCACCACGGAGGAGGTCCTCATCAGAACCATTCCCCTGCGGACGCAGGAATCCTGATGAGGTGGAGGCGCTGCACCAACAGTAGGTAGGACTCAAGCACACTACCTCAGCTACCTGTCTGGCTGACATTCCCCATAACACCATCATGCGGGAGACTCAGGAGTCCTGTAGCTAACAGGTGCACCACCAGAAACTACCATGTGATGGTGACCGGGTAGACCACAGGGGCCAATCTGAGATTGGGTGGGTCAGGAGGGGTCCAGAAACACAGTTACATTTGGAGGCGAGCTGCTGAGATCTGTGTCAACAGGACAGGCTTTTGCTAGGCACACTAGGAAACAGGGAGTGTGTATGCTGCCAGTCAGTCTGTGTTTGGGACGGAACCTAGGGGTAGTCAGGGGGCCTGATGGATTTGTCAGCTCGCAGGGATGACCTAGGATCCTGGAAGGAGTTAGTGGGTCTGGAGACAGGCCTTTAGCTGTTCTAGTCACCTAGAGGCAGCTAGTTGGTAGGATGCCAGAAGGGATAGCCTGTTAACAAGGGTCAGGAATCCTGGAGAGGGTCTGCGCTAGGCTGACCAACTGTAGGTAGACGCCCCAGTACTGCATGGAGAAGCCAGAGTACTCTAGCCCATTCCAGACCACTTACCGCAGTCAGCACAGACTGGATAGAGGAGAGACACAGCATACACAGAGAGAGTGAGCCTAGCCTAAGGTAGTGCAACACGAGTCAGACCTAAATTTGGTACACAGGTGGTGCATTGGGCATTCTTTATTGCATCGGTATGGTAGCTGCCCCGCAGAGAGGAGCTCCATGTGTGATAAAAGAAACATTTACAGTGAAAAGATGGCGACCGCAAGAATGGAGGATCCGCACGGCGCGGAAAGTCTAAGATGGCGGACGGAGGCAGATGGAGGGAGCGCATGTGGTGTGCGTTCCACTGAAGAGCAAGTGGCAGAAGGGACTTTTGCAAGCATGCTGTGGAGTGGCGCCAAGGCTGTGGCCGCGCCGTTTTGGTCCTGCTTGGGACCGCGGGGTGCTACCCCGAAGGACAGTATTGAGGACATTGTGCTTATGGGCGGTGGAAATGAAGAATCTGCTTGCCATACGGCGAGTGCTATACAAAAAGCTACCTCAGTTGCTATTGTGAGTGGCCGGGCAAACCAAGATGGCGGTTCCCGCTTCCCTGGGAGACCGCGTGGGCCGAGTGCAGAAAATGCTGCAAATGCTAAAATTGCAGAAAGTTGGCCGGGATTGGCGCCAAAAGGAGAACCCCACCCTACTGGGAGGTATGGTGCGAAAGCTGTGGCCGCGCCCTCATGTTCAGTGACAGGCTCAGCCCCAGTGCTGGGTCACCCTGTAAACTTGTGGGACCCTCCCCTAATCTCAACCAGGGGGAGTGGTTTCCAATTGTGCCCAATGAGAGTGGAGCTAGCTAAGGGAGGAGTTACCAAACCGCCCCCTGCCCTTCAGTTGCGAGAAGCTGGTGAGCAGGCAATACCACTATAGAAAGTGTCCCCTGTAATCAGCGCTGCCAGCGGAAAGGAGAAAGAGAATTTTGCAAACCAAGCTGTTGCAAGGAGTTGGTTGGGATTGGCGCCAAATAAGGAATCCCACCCTGCTGGGGGATATGGTGCGAAAGCTGTGGCCACGCCCTCCTGGACTGTGACAGGCTCAGAACCAATTATAGGCCATAACGTGAATTTGTGGGACCCTCCTCTGATATTCACCAGGGGGAGGGGTCTCTATCTCTGCCAAGTGAGACCCGAGTTGTCTGAGGGAGGAGCTGGATGTGAGCTTCCTGTCCCTCAGTTGCGAGGAGCTGGTGAACAGGAGAGACCACTGTGCAAAGTGTCTCCTGTAACCACCACTACAAAGAGCGAGATGGACATTGGGGTATATCCCTATTCATTGCCAGGAGGCTTCCTGGTAGTCAAGGCTGGGGACAAAGAGACATTGCGGTGCCTGTGCATGCAGTGCAGGTTACCCGGCAGAGAAGCTAGCACAACGGCTAGGTGCCCCCAATGTGGCATCCACTATCTATGGGCCGTGCAGCCCTTCGTACCAGGGCAGACCGTGGAGGCGGGAGCGGACACAGCTAAACTGACAGCTGAAGCCTCGCTCTCGGTCAAAGCAGGACCAGTTGATCCCGGAGAATGGGGATCGCTCCTGATGATTAAGATGAAGCCGGAAGAGAAAAGGGCCTATCAGCAAAGGGAGAACCGAGAACCTCACCATCGGTCCCCGACGGGAGTACCCCTCCCTGGGTCGGAGTTCGGCTCCTCGAACGAGGAACAAGCGACCCCGACGCTGGTGGTGATGTGCCTATTGGTGGACCACTACAGCGATGCTGTGGAGGAAACAGCACTTACCTGTGTCGCTGCGGAGCGGAGTTTCAAGTCGTCCGTGCAGAGGCAACCGGAGAGGTGGAGTCCCACGGCCGTGGTGGTGGTGACTGGAGGTGCAGCCAGAGGAGAGGTACCCATCTCGAGCCGACGGAGCGGTGAGTTACATCCCTACCCTCCACAGGCGCCGGTAGTGGCAACGGCGGAGTCAGGCCTAGCCCAGGCCCGAGCGGAGCGGAGAGCAGGACCATCACTTCCGGCGGCAGACATTGTTCTGGAGGAAGAGGTTCCGGTGGGGAGCCCAACCCAAGATGGCAGCGGTGAGTCCCGCGAGATTGATGACATCACATCCGGCGGACACAGCGGAGCCAGGTGGAAGATGGCCGTGTCCTCGCGCCCAACCAGCTGTACCAGATCGCCTAGGTCCGGGAAGAGCTGGCAGGCCCTGCGGAAACCTGGGAGCAGTGAGACGGGAGAACCGGAAGGCCAGTCCAATGGCACCGGGCAAGGTAGCGAAGAGTTGCGGGTCGTAGCCCCACGGATGCTGGCAGTATTCCCCTATGCCCAACCCCTGGCCATAGTTAAAGCCCCTGCCCCTGTCACTTTTTCCTATGGGTCCCAATCCAGCCAAGGGTTGTCTGGGGAGTCCCGATCTAATTCGGATGAACGGACTGGGGAGAACTTGGACTGGGGCGAGTGCTTTACGTCGGATGACGGGTCGGGAGGGGGGAGATACACAAGACAAGTGTCTGGGTCCAGTGAGTGTACCAGTATCGCAAGTGTCCCCAATAGGCCCAAAAGGTTAGGGTCCAATTCCCGATCGACCGGTACCTCAATGATATCCTCAGGGGGAGAGCAAGACTACAGTGAGGGTACGGAAGCAGTACCGGAGCCAGAGAAAGAGAGAGAGACCCGGGAGTGGGCACCACTGTTTGAGGGGTACGAGGCTTGGCTGGACCGCACTAGATTTATATTAAGAAGAGAAGGAGTCGTTGACTACTGGTGGGGAGTAGGGGAGTTCCCTGAAGAGGAACACATAGAGGAATTTAGGCTTAGGTGGCACGACATACACACAGGGGTGGTGGATCCCAAGGGGAAAGCCAGGTTCAGGGACCCCGTAGAGCCCGATGAACCATTGTCATGGGTGTTGCCAGGCAGGGCAGGTAACGCCAGATTGATCAGATCTAGTAGGGCTGAGAGGGCCATAGTGACCAAATATAAAAAATCCCACGGGTTGGAGTACCCTTACGTCCCTGAACCTCTAATGCAGGAGATTGAGGATGGGAGGAATGCCTGGTTGAGGGAAACCATTGAGGAGTATATATTGACCAAGGGTGGCGGATGCACTGGGCACAGGGCGAAGGAAAGGATTGATCAGCTCATGAGGGTATGGAGCATTGGATGCAATGTTTTCATGCACAGGGTAGAGTACCAGCCAGAGAGTGGCCACCCAGGGAATATAGTGTCACAGTCAAGGACATTGCGGGCAGGGAGGTAAAGAAGCCAGATCCCAGGCACTATTATTAGGAAGATACTGGGAGTTCTCCTTGGGAGCAGTGTGGTTTGCTGGTCAGCAGGCACTGTACATGTTGGTTAATCATGAGAGAACTGTATAATGTTATATCATGTGTTGTTATGTTTTGCAGTGCTGCCTGGAGGAAGATCTGACAAATTTAGGTCCCAGACGGGCCGTTGAGATTCACCAGGGGGAGAATGTAGCCAGTTTTAAAATGGTATACAGTTCTCTCTCATGCTGGCAGTAAGCCTGGTAAATATGCAGGATTGCCAGCATCAATCATGGAGGTTTGCCCTCACACCCTGGTGAGGTGTCATATGTACATCAGGGGAGTGTTAACAGACCGTGTGTCCATTGTTAGTGACACAGGAGGTGGAGCTATTCCCTTGTTATATAAGACACAGCACTGCCCAAAACTAGTTGTTCAAGGTTAATCTGTATGGTTCAAGTTCAAGAGAGTGGTTCTATAGTGAGCAGTAAAGCTGACAGGCCCAGAGAAGGACCTGGCACAGGTGGTGATCTCCCTGAGGGGAGAGGTGATCCAACTCCATTGGGAGGGCAGATTCTTCTGAAGGAGAGTGCTGTAAAACAATGAGCAGCTGAGCTGTTTGCTGCGAGGGGCAGTTGCCTGAACCATCAATAAAGATGCCCCTATTCACCAACACCCTCATGTGTGAGTCTGGAATTACTCAGCAGAGGAAGGCACCATGGAGGAGGTCCTCATTAGAACCATTCCCCTGCGGACGTAGGAATCCTGATGAGGTGGAGGCGCTGCACCAACAGTAGGTAGGACTCAAGCACACTACCGTAGCTGCCTGTCTGGCTGACATTCCCCATAACACCATCATGCGGGAGACTCAGGAGTCCTGTAGCCAACAGGTGCACCACCAGACACTACCATGTGATGGGGACCGGGTAGACCACAGGGGCCAATCTGAGATTGGGTGGGTCAGGAGGGGTCCAGAAACACCGTTACATATGCTTAAGGCATCTCACTGCTGCATTGTTGTAGTCTGGAAAAACATTATCAATTTGTTGAGAATGTTTAAGGTGATGTGGCTTCTACAGTATGCCAACCTTCTAATACTATGGATTTCATTCTTAGCTCCCTCCTGCTTATTGCTACAAATGTGAGTAATTACCTTTGTCTGTGTGTGTTTTTCATGCTTTGCCATGCATTGGACAGTTTCTCCCCACTGACTGTTATAAACATATACAGCTTACCAGGACCCTCTCACGACCCTCCCCCACCTTTTCTTCTTTCCTTTCTCGTATTGGTTTTGTACTCTTGTATAGAAGCGATGTTCGTTTTGTCACCCTTTGCCTGATTCTTATTTCTGTACCGCTCTCTTAAGATTTAATAAATAAATCAAGAAAATGGCTAGCATTCAGATTTCAATCTTTAAATACAATGCTAAAAAGGATCTGAGCTACTTCAAACCGCTCCTTGTGAAGTACTGTATAAAACAAACTTCTTAGGGAAGACCAATATATCTGTCAAAGTACTTTAAAACTAAAGTTGCACAATTAGGACTAAGGTTTCTTTGGTGAAGGAAGTAAATGCTCTATACTATACAATTATTCTTCATAAAGATTTCTGCAGTGCTGTAGTTGACATATACCCAAGTATATTTTAAAAATAACATATTCCAACCCCGTTATAACGCAATCCGTTACAACGCGAATCCACTTATAACGTGATGCAAGCGTGGCTCCCAATTTTCGTATTTATGAATACTTTACAACACGATTATTGGTATCTTAAATACTTTATTGTACAATGCATACAATTGTACATTATTTCTAACGCGATCCGCTTATAGCGCAATGTGATTCTTTGGACCCCAAGCACAGCGTTATAAGGGGGTTGATCTGTATTTGGTATGCAGAACTTATTGCACAATCCCTGAGCATGCATGGCTTCAGTTATTGAGGCAGTCAAATAGAAAGTGTCTGCTGTCATGTGCTCTGAAGTGAGCTTGCTAAGAGTGTTATCATGGGTACTTGCGTATCGTGGGTGGATCTGTAATCCGAGGTCTGTGACTATAGCACGTTAGGTCAGATCCTGGAGGTAAGTTTTAATGATCTTACCTCCTATGTTGAACCCCAGGTCGATGGTGCTGGTGATAGCATTAAGCAGCCGCATGCAGACGTGTGTGCGGTGACACACTCGTGACAGCGGTATGGCGCTCATAACCGCCTCGGTTCCGTGCCTCCTGTACTGGAGCGATGATGTGAGGAAATGAAGAAGAGAAGATCCAGAGCAACAGCAAAACAGATGCCGTCCAATACTCAATGCAGCAGCCCAGGTATGTGGAAAATATAAATGGCTTTATTCGGACATACAAAAAGGTAGAAGTCTCCAGGACAAACCTCCACTAAGAACTTCTCCTCGAGAAAGCGCCACACAGGCGTGAAATGCGTGGGAGTCATTTTAGAGTCCATTTAAGTTCAGATATTTCACGTCAAGGCAGTATAACACTGGACAATTATGCATCCCGACATAGCTTTCCGGGTTGTCAATGAAATAAGGGATAATGCCATATATATGGGACGTTTACCCTAATGTAGGGAGGTAGGATAAAGTAAATTTATATTTGTTTAGGCCAATGTCCAATAAACAAATATTTGCAAACGTTTAGATCGCTATGTTTCTTTGTTTCTTTGAGTATTGAAGTTTCCATTGAGAATTGTTAGACTCATGTTGGCAATATTAGTGAGAAAATGTTCTTCAACTGAAGTTACGTTACCCTACATGAACCTTTCTTTCCAGACAGTTACCACTTAAGAGATCATTGTGTATTGTCTGAAGTGGCAATTTTGGCTGTTTTGGGCCAAACATTCTTATTGACTGGTGATTTCCATTCAAAAGCTACCTGAACTGCAACTTTGGAAAATATAAAATGACCCCTTTAGAATGCAGGCTGAACTAAGTAGCTATTGACTAGAGATGGGTGAATGTTATCAAAATTTGGCCTGCAAATATTTAGTCACATTTTTATTAATATTCGCTTGTGTGTTTTTTTTTAAAGAAATGTATGTGAATATATACAGTATGCAATTCTGCCAGTGGCCACTGTTGCAGGAGACTAGAACTAGATCAAGCACCAGATATAATACAGAAATCAAATAAAGAGTATTTATTATATCAGGAGCCAGAAAACACAATACAAAAGACTGATCAGAGGTATACTCACTCAAAAATAGGGAATACATGGGGAATTCTACAGTAGTAGTCCTAGGAGCCCAGCGTTACCGAATTGGCTTACCCGACGCAGCGGTGTATGTAAGTTCCAAGCATGTTAAAATCTCCTGCTTTAGAACAGTGTGCAGCCTCATTTTCAGGTGTCTCTGGCACAGCCTCTAAGCACACCACTTAGTCCACCTGGAATGATCTGTGGAGCTTAGATCGGCTGCTCCTTTCATAGATTTCCGTCTACATAAGAAAGCATGGAGAGCGGTTCCGCGACCAATAAAGCGTGAGGGCTCGCCTGTGTTGGCCCATTTGGGTTGGGGGTGTGACAGAGGGGCTGAAGCAAGGCGAGCAGGAATTACAAACTGAGCATTGAGAATAGTGCCTACAGGACTCCTACCCAGCCCCTCTTCTCAGTGCTGGTTTGCTGTCTCAAACTGAGATAGGAGCCTACAGTAGCTGTCTGGGACAGACAATAGCTCCACTTATCGAACCAATGTCTCTCAGATAGGAGGGTCGCCCATCGCCATGCCCTTTTGTCCTCAACCCCCTCGTGAAACCAGCTAAACCTGGATCCCTTGGCATGCAGGCTGGGAAAGAATGTTTCTTTTAGGAAAAAGAAGAATCTTCAGGCACTTCGCGAATATATATTTTAATATATTGTATTAATTTTCTACATATCTAATAGACATAAATTGGACACATACACTATGTTTCTCTTGCAGTCTGATGATAATTCACTGAAAGCTTACTAATTTGGCAACATTTTTAACCCTTTGAAGACTAGCGAAACTTTTCACAAAGAATCCAATTTTGGGGGGGAAATGCTAGAAAACATTTTGCGATTGCATTTTTGATAGTTTCATACATCTCAATTTGTGAAACATGCAAAATTAACACTGTTTTGCATGCAAAATGTGGATAGAATACGCAATTTTACAAAGCAGTTAAAGTAATTGGCATTGCATCCAACACAGAAGCAAATGCAGCAGGTCACGTGACCATTTATACTATATATACACTGTACTTCCAGTTTTGCATAATGTTGTGTACTTACGGTTTGGGTGTAATGCCGTATGCTGCAATTTCGCTGTCTATCTGCCTAAAGCTACAGTAGCATACATTTCTATGCATACACTTCTTTGATTGATTTAATAAGGTTATTATCCCTTTGTGGCTTGGTGAAATAAAAATAAATTTATAAACAATACACAACAAAATGTTGCCACTCCACTCGGGAAAGTTTCACATACTAGATCTTTAATTGGAAGGTTTCAAGGACTGGGCTGGAGTACTCTTTATCTCAGAAATTGGTTCTAAACCAACCACACGACTTTGGAAAAAACCAAGGCATTTACATAGGTCAGTAGAGCTAATTTGCAAATTAATAGGCCGGTGGTAAGTAGTTCCAAAAACCTGGCCTAGCTCAGGGCCAAGAGGAGAGCTTTGAGACCCACTGCTCTAACAGTATCAGCCTAATGTACATTGTGTTTAATGTCCCAACAAAGAAGCTGGCTATGCCTCATTTTCATATTGACTGACATGTTTCTGGAATGATTTACTTGACTCCCACAAGGCCCTTGTCATCTACAGAACATTTAAGATGTTTGCTCTGCCATACATGACTGTAACTGATGATTCTGCTTAATATATTACATGTTTACAGTGTGTACTTTCTATGGATTGAAATGCAGAACCTATTTGTAAATCATATATTTATCTCAATATATATTTCATAGTACAATATTTTAAACATATACATGGAACAACACTTCAGTATACATTCTGGAACCATATAGGGGTCCGCAGTGTTAGATGCGGTACAACGCCTTTCTAAGAGATACTGTACAGTCAGTGAATTTATTGAACTGGTATTTGCAATGCAGATGGTCCATAACAGCCTGCACAAGATACTCAGCCAGGAGTGAGAGTCTGGAAATTCCTAACATGTCAAATGAGAATATTAGGAACAGAATCCTGGAAGAGGAAGATTCCAGCACTTGTAAGATAATATTATTTTATAGTCATTACATTTAGAGATAGTGCTTAGATACAGCACTTAATAGGACAAATGAGGTTTGTTATTCATTAACAGTGCTTTAAAAAATATATATATTCTTTGCTTAGGTGGTTTATCCACCTATGAACAGACTAAGTTGCACCATTTAGCAAACACGCCACTGTTCACTAGACATTTCATCATAGACAACAAGACAATTAATACAACTAACCTTTTATATTTGCAGTTTGAAAGTTTTTTATACTGCTCTAAATGTGTCAATGGTAGATATAAACATCTAAAATATATATAATAATAGCATGTTCTTGTATAGCACTGCTAATTTTACGTAGTGCTTTATAGAGACCTTTTGCAGCTTCAATCTATGTTTTTGGTGCCTGAGGCACAGGGAGATAAAGTGACTTGCCCAGGGTCACAAGGAGCCGACACCAGGAATTGAACCAGGCTCCCCTACTTCAAACTCAGGGCCAGTCAATGTCTTTACTCACTGAGCCACTCCTTCTCCTTATCAAAATCTGTTTTTGTGCTCCCATTCCCCTAATGCTTTCCTCCATGGGAACATTAAGGGCCTCATGCAGTAAAGGTTGATAACAATTATCGCCAGGGCATTTAAATCGCCATTTTTTTGGACGTTGCTATCACGGTATTCAGGAAGCCTTCATTACCGTTCATAGCAAAATTCCCAAAACGAGTGATTTGCTGCCAGCGATAGCATCGAGCCTCTGCAAAGGCCTAACCCGGTGATACATTTCTGCTGCAGAGAGAGCTGCTCTGAGAGAGCCGCCTCTCACAGTGAAAATGTCGCCCACAAATTATGTTTTTTAATATACATGTGTTTCATAGTGTAGATGTGCAGGGGGTCTCCGGAGCTGAACCGCATTGGTTTTATGTCTGGGGACCCCCTGCTTCCCGAGATACAGGCACCTTTATGGGGTGCCGGTATCTCCTATGCTTTGAAATGTCCCTGTCACGTGACGCTGGACATTTAAATGCAGAGGGATACCGGCACTCCATAATGGGGCCTGTATCTTGGGAAGCAGGGGGTCCCTGGACATAAAACCTATGCGGTTCAGCTCCGGAGACCCCCTGCATATCTACACTATGAAAGAAATGGATATTAAAAAATATTTAATAAACATCAATACACGCCCCCCTCCGCCCAAATACACACAGTAATGGGCAAAATAACTATTATCCAGATATGGATAATAGATTATTTTCCCATTATTAAACACAACATTAGCATGCATCAATAAAGTAAATAAATACAGTTCGACTTACCACACCAGCAGGTCCCTCTGTCCTCCGTTGCCAGAAACATATATACATAATAAAGACATTCTAATGGCCCCTAACCCCTTAATCACCTTAGCGGTTAATAACTGCTATAGTAATTAAGGAGTTAACCCACCCTGCCCCGATACAAACCCGGGAGGCCTAAGCACCACCCCGGACTGACTATACCCACCCTGTACCCATTGAGTAGTATAATGGAACATCATACCCATATACAGTAATAATAATATGGGCATGATAAGCCTCTATAGCACTCAATGGGCACCCTAATTACAATACATCAATGCATCAGACACACAATAATAAAACATAACTCCAAAAAAACATACTTCACTATATAAAAACAGGAGCCAGCTAATCCAATGAATACAAGCAATAACAACGTCAACAATAAATTAATTAAACCATTAACCAATCCAAACAATTAATTCCTAAAACAACTCGGAATTATTTTAAACAGTAACCAATCAAACCAATTAATTTCTACATTAATGAATTAATTGAAACATTAAACTACAAAAAAATAAATTCAAACAATATCTGAAATAACCTTTAAACGCATTAGCTAACATAATACAACATTAAGTAAAAACGAACAACAATCGCAAACATTTGATTTCTATCAAGCAGGAAAAAAACAAACAATGACATCCACATAATAAACTGTAATTAAAAAAAAACAACAGCAATACCAAGCCAGAAATGCCCCCCGAATATTGTCATAATAATGTATTAATCTGTACCCTAAAGTGGTACAGATTAATATATTATCAGTCAATGTTCCTCCCCCCAAAAATCAAAAAACACATCCAATGAAAAAACCTGTTAAAGCGCTGGCCCTCTGACTCCCGGGGAAACAGGAAGCTCACGTACCTTGAAGGCCTCCAAAAGCATCCAATGCCATCCGCCATGAGGATCCGGATCAGGTACCCAAATCTTCTTTTTTCTTTCTTTAATCACCTTCTTCTATCTTCATCTGTCACCATTTCTTGATCTTCTTTATCTTCTATCTTCATCTGTCAATCCAAAAAGCCCCATGGTAGATCCCAACCGATGTTGTCTCGTCGTCTTCTTGGGCTCAAATGAGGCGTCACAGCCTTAAATAGGGCTTGTGACGTCACATATAGCCTCAAAATGGTTAACAGCCACCTGATTGGCTGTTAAAACCATGTGCCGACTTTAATTTTTTTTTTTAAATGACGTCACTTAAAGGGAATGATGCCAGCCATTTAGAATGGCAATTATATTTTGGTCATAAGATTTTGCGGCGATACAGGCCGTTATCGGCTTAGTGAATATAGGTAGGCATTTTGGCCGATAAGTGGTCTTTTCCACCAGTACTCTGATCATTAGTTTGGTCTTTAGTCATTTTTAGACCAGTGTCTAATCTTATTGTTCTCATAGTCCTGTTTACCTCTATGAATTTTTTTCTGTTTCTTGGAGATAACAGTTGTTTGTAATTTATCTATTCGTGTTTGTAACAATTTATCTTTATCTTTGAAGCTTATTGCATCTTCAAATGGTTCTAATTTAGTTTTTATATCATTCATAGATTTATCAAGCTTATCTAAAGACTCTATGATTAGCGATCAAGAGTTTCACCAACTCAAAAGAGCACGTATCTGTTATTGTATTCCAATTTTCTATACAATCTTTATCCGTCAAACTAAAAGTCGGTTGTTTGAAAATACGTAAACCATGTGGAATACGCCGATGTTTTAAATAGTTCTCTAGTGAGACCAGGGGCCCTTTATACATTAGGCCGACTAGGCACAGTGCCCAGAGCCTACGAACATTTTAGAGCCTACAATATTTCACTTGAGAAAATACCTAAACAAAAGAAATCACAAAATAAGAGAAAACAGCACATTTTAATTTAAAATGCCTTTGAAGTATTGATACCTTTAAATATCGAAACAAATGTATCGATGCCAAATATGGCTAGTATCGAAAGAAACAAGCAAACGATGAAATTAGCATAAAAATGAGTAAAAATATCGGACACACAGGCCTCTAGAAATAAAACTGCCTAGGGCCTACGAAGGTCTTAAAACGGCACTGAGTGAGACCATATCCCACCACTTCCTTGTTTCAGAGAACAGAAGTTTCTCCAATTCAAAGAAGTGGGAGGAAATATATTCTTCATTTGGTGTGTCTAAATTTTCAGTAATATCAGATGTTTCATCCCAATCAAAAACATTTTTTAAATTTAAATGTCTCAGATTCCTTTTTGAAAAAACATTGGAATAAATGTCATCCATTTGTAAATGTGGTATTATAAACAAATATCAGTGATAAATACCAAAGGGATAAGTGATAATATAAACAAATAACAGTGATATAAATACCAAACAGGTATACGTGATAAGGGGTGCAGCTAGCAGAGAAATACAGAAGTGATACAGAAATGTATGCGCAAACACAAACCTATTAAATAAAATCCAGTGATAAAATACAAATGTATATCACCAAGCGGAGATGCAGTTGGCGTAAGGAGTTTCACAACACCTCAGAAGATGTCACAAAAACACTCAAAGCACAAAACTCCCCTCGGACATGTAAAAGCAAAATATACACAAAGTGCAATATTGTAACACCAAAAAAGTGCATAAGTTTAGACGTGTGATAGCTACTCACGTGATGTACTGTAGGTGATAATCAAGCAATGGTGTAGATAAGGAATCTTGTTTTGAAGGATGAAGCAGGAACTCTCAATGATGTATAGAAGAGTGAAAAAATATATAGTGCAATGCAATTTATTACAACACAAATAAGAGCAAAGAGCACATTCCACTCACATGCTATGGCAGTGAAGGAGTTAACTCCCCCCGCAACCTTCCCGGCAGGCCTAACCACCCACCCTGGGGCTACTACCCCCTTCATCCACCCCCTTTGCCCCCAATAAAAAGGCTATTGAAGTTGAACCCCGGCATTGCCTTAGCGTCTAGCTGCTAAGGTAAAGAAGCGTTTTTAATAAAAAATGTAATACTAGTGTGCATGGGTCTCCCCTGCTTCCCAAGTTGCAGGCCCCGTTATGGGGTGCCGGTATCTCTATGCATTTAAATGTCCCACGTCACATGACCGGGACATTTAAAAGCATAGGAGATATCGGCACCCCATAACGGGGCCTGTATCTCGGGAAGCAGGGGGTCCCCGGACCTGAAATCAATGCGGTTCTGCTCCGGAGACCCCCTGCTCACGTACACTAGTATTAAAATTTGTATTAAAACCCTGCGATCGCTGGCGAGATATGTGCAGGGAGAGGCGGCTCTCTCTGTGCAGCTCTCTATGCAGCTGGGCCAGATCGCTGCAGATCGCACGGGTGAGAACTTTTGAGAGAGGCTGAGATCACATCGCTGCTCATCGTACTTTTGGGCATTTTGCTATCACATGGCTTCAGAGTCTTTCTGAATACAGCAATAACTAAACTGACAAAACGTCTGGCAGTATCATGCCAAACTTGCGATTTCATCAAGGTCATCAAGACTACTAGAATAGGCTCCATACAAGGAATCCCAAACTACTGTACAACAAATGAAACATTCTCAAGTCAGAATTTGGCTAGTAGAACTTTGTACTAAATGACTGAATATATAATCCAACTCCCTTCATACATTATGATGACTTTGCACACCGGAACAAAAATTAACAATGGCAGCCTACTTTAAATATGTAAGGAATCAGGGGCCACATCCCCTGCGATGTGACCCCTCCTTACCCACTACCAGTACTACAGCTGCTGCTGCCTCTGCCCCTCATCGCTACCCCTGCCGGCGCGCGGCACTTCCTGTTACTCACGCCGCGGCCACCATCTTGGATTCTCGCGCCAGTGTTACAGAGCGCGCATCTATCCCTGGCACTTAAAATATTGCGCCATGCCTGCCTCCGCCCCCGCTCAGCGTGGGAGTCCTTGCCATGCCCCCTGCATTCTCAGCTGAGCCCTGTTACTCCCAGCCTCTCAGGAGCTGCTCCTCGTCATGCGCCCGTCCGGATTGGTGGAATCCGCTTTAAATACCCTGCTCTGTCACTTCCAACTTGCTCTGCATATCTCCTTGCTTCCTGTGTAGCCTGGAAACTGTGTTGTGCTCCTGTTTGTCTTTACCCCTACAGATTTGAACCGGCTTGTCTGACTTACCTCTCTGGCTCCCGACTTCGGCTTACCCATCACGATTCTTACCTCTCGGACCCTTGGACACGGTAACGGATTTGACTACGGAACTCTGTATACTCCTGAACTCGGCAAGTACAACGATTGTTCTAAATCTTAATCCAGGCCTGGCCACGCTACAACCACATCCCGGACCCGCTCTCTCTGCTGTCAGTGTGTTTATTCAACATCTCACCTCAGTATAGGGGACTGGCCTGGTCTGCGGGCTGCACAGAGTGACATTATGCAGAGCCCAATAGAAACAGACCTGACTGAGGTGGGCCAACTAATCAGGGGACTTGCGCTTTGCATTGATACTTTGGGAACTCGGATGAAAAGCCTGGTACAACAGCTTTCCCAGCTTTCACTACAGCCTATTCCGCCACGGGCCCTAGCCGCGCAGGGTGGCAATCGGCCATCAGAACTCCGGATTCCTATGCCTAAAGCATATGCGGGTGACCCTCTAGCCTGTCGTGGGTTTTTGAACCAATGTGAAATACAGTTTGAGATTTTTCCCAGCCTGTTCCCCACCGGATGCACCAAGGTAACCTATGTTTACTCTCTTTAAACAGGGGACGCCTTGGCATGGGCCTCTCCCATCTGGGAGTTGCGTGCGGAAATCACCCAGGATTACCAGCTCTTCTGCCAAGAATTTCAGCAGGTATTCGATTTTCCCGCCCGCAGAGATACTGCCGCTGCTTCTCTTGTTCAATTGTCTCAAGGTCGTAGGTCCGTAGCCAAATACGCATTGGAATTCCGGACTGTCGCGGCGGAGACGCATTGGAACCAAGAAGACAATATTTGCTGTGTTTTAGCAAGGTTTGGCCGATTCTGTAAAGGATGAACTTGCAGTCCAGCCCAGGTCCCAGGGATTGGAGGAATTGATCGCACAATGTATACGAGTGGATCAGCGCCTTCAACAGCGCTATCATGAATGCCAGCGTCCCAGAATTTTCACTTCTGACCCTATTCTTCCCAGGTCCTTCCCAGCTACTCGCCCTGTTCTAGACGTTGTGGAACCCATGCAGATTGCCAGTCAAGAGTTCCGTAATACCGACAGGACTGCCGATAGAACCCCTGACCGGACTGCCGAAAGGGCTCGTCGCCGGAATGAGGGCCTTTGCTACTAATGTGGATCTCCTGAGCATACGGTACGTTTTTGTCCTTTAAGGCCCAAAGAAGAAACACGACCAATGGGGCAAGAGGGACTCATTTTGGGGTCAATATCTTCTCACCCCTCTCTGAAGAAGAACTCCCTAAGAGAATTATGCTTCCAGTCTCACTTGAAGGTCCGAATTTTCTCGTAACCACCGCCGCTTTTCTTGATTCAGGATCCGGTGGTAACTTTGTGGATCAAGATTTTGCTACTCATAACAAAATTCCGCTCATCGCTAAGAAGTCGCCGATTGGCCTCGAGGCTATTGATGGTCAGCATTTGCAACATGCCTTCATCACGTTAGAGACTCTTCCTCTCACCCTTTCTGCCGGTACTCATACCGAAATCATATCCTTTGACGTGATGCACTCTCCTGCCGTTCCAGTTATCCTAGGATTACCCTGGCTACAGCAGCACAACCCACGCATTGATTGGAGGGATGGCAAGACAATCTTGTTCTCATCCCAGAAGGCGATGAATGGAAGACTTCCTTCAATACCAGAAGCGGCCACTATGAGTATCTTGTAATGCCCTTCGGCTTATGCAATGCTCCTGCTGTTTTTCAGGATTTTATGAATGATGTCTTCTGTGATGTTCTCAACTCTTTCGTAATCGTCTATCTGGACGATATCCTAATTTTTTCTAAAAATCTTCAAGATCATGTCCAGCATACCAGGCTCGTTCTCACTCGCCTTGTGTCAATAATCTCTATGCTAGGCTCGAGAAATGTCTTTTTCATCAAACCTCTACTGCCTTCTTAGGCTATATAATTTCAGATAAAGGATTTTCAATGGACCCTGAAAAACTTAAGGCTGTTTTGGATTGGCCTCAGCCCAACTCTCTCAAAGCCATCCAGCGTTTTTTGGGTTTACCCAATTACAATAGGAAATTCATCCGAAATTTTTCTACCATGGCTCCCATTACTGCCCTTACCAAGAAGGAAGCTGACCCGTCTGTATGGCCTCCGCAGGCCATCTCGTCCTTCGAAACCCTGAAACAAGCTTTCATCTCGGCACCCATTCTGTGACATCCCGATGTTAGTCTTCCTTTTACTTTAGAAGTTGATGCATCTGATTGTGGTGGAGACAAAAAAACAGCGCACAACGCAAATAGTGAAGCATGAAAGTAACAAGTGTATATTAAAATAGGGGATAAATATTCTGCGTACATCAAGGTATTAGGACATAAACATTGAGTGTGTTAAACACACAAGTTACCACTCGGCGGCCGCTCAGACAGGAGTCAGGAGTATGTTTCCCTTGGCAGGTGTCTGGGACAGCAGCTGCGATGCTTTTCCTTCCTAGGAACACCTCTGCATTCGGTCACCGTCTCTGTGGGAAACTCCCCTCTGGTCAGCTGGGCTCCAGACGGATCGAGCAATCTGCAGCCTGCAGACGCACTGGGAGGGTCCCCGGATTGATCAGTGAGGACCTGGGTGGTTCACAGAGATCTCCGTTTAGTGCAGCCACAAGCAGGGGTGAACTGGCTGACTGGGAATGAAACTCCGATATGTCGCGCTGTTGCTCCATTGCGGGACGCTGCGGAGTGACGTCACAGTGGCGATTTCAGCAAAAGCGGAAAAAAGTCTCTAAAGTGCCCAAAATTGCACACATAGGATAGAGTAGCAATAAAACACTTGGACCAATTTTATCCTACATGTTTCGTAGTCACAACTACTTCATCATGATAAAAATCTTCTTTATATTGAAAATGCACGTCGTCTGGGGTCTCGTCAAGCCCGTTGGGCACTATTTTTCTCAAGATTTAATTATACTCTGTCTTATATTCCCGGTTCTAAGAACACAAAAGCTGATGCCTTGTCCAGACAATTTTCTCCTGAGGAAAGATCCAAAGAACCCCCTGAAACTATTGTACCCTCTAAATTTATAATTTCCGCCAACTCATTTGACATTCTCAATCAAACTCGTTGAAGCTCAAACACAAATTCCGAGTGGTCTAGAGGTACCGGAAGGAATTCTTTGTGCCGCACCCAGGTTTCATCAAAAGATACTACAAAGGGGCCACTCTGTCCATTCAGCCGGCCATTCCAGCTTCAAAAGAACTTTGGATCTTATCAAGCGTACTTTTTGGTGGCCTAATATGGCAAAGATGGTTCATGAATTTACTAGTGCTTGTCCAGTATGCACACAAAACAAGACTCTTCATCAAAGACCCTCAGGCTTGTTCATGCCCTTGCCAGTACCTGAAAGTCTATGGTCACATATTTCAATGGATTTCATTGTGGATCTACCACTTTCCAGAGGGATGAATACCATTTTGGTCATCGTTGACTGTTTTTCAAAACAGGCCCACTTTGTTCCTCTCAAAGGACTTCCCTCCTCGCCCACCCTAGCTGATATCTTCACGAAGGAGGTGTTTCGCATCCATGATACCTAGATCCATAGTCTCGGACCGAGGCACGCAATTTATATCGAAATTTTGGTGTGATTTCTCCAAAAGGCTTGTCATTGCGCTATCCTTCTCGTAAGGCTATCACCCCCAGACTAATGGGTAAACTGAGAGACTAAATCAAACGCTGGAACAATACCTACGGTGTTTTATTTCTGATTCCCAGGATAATTGGGTTGAACTGCTACCTTGGGCAGAATTTGCAACCAATTCACTTCGTAATGAATCCACGCACGAAACCCCGTTCTTCGTGAATTATGGTTTCCACCCAAGTCGACTGCCAATCTCAAACATTCCAATAGGAGTGCCGGCGGCTGATGAACGGGTAACTACTCTTCAGGAGTCATGGATCAAGATCCAGTCCGCGCATCTTAGCGCCGTTCAGAAATTCAAGTCTCAGGCAAACCACCGTCGTCAACAGGCCCCTAATTACAAGCCAGGGGACGAGTTTGGCTTTCGTCCAAGAACATCAAGTTGAAGTCTCCGACCCCGAAATTGGCACCCCGATTCTTAGAGCCTTTTCTGATCCAGGAACAAATCAATCCTGTGGCATTTCGTCTGCAAATTCTGTCTTCCATGAGGATACCAAACGTATTCCACGTTTCCTTGCTCAAGCCATTCGTCCAGAGCAAACGGTTCCCTGCTAAGACCCATAAACCCAAACCAGTCACGGTCCAAGGACACCCTGAATTCGAAATCCAGACAATCATGGATTCTCGCGTTTCCAGAGGAAAGATACAATTCTTTGTTCACTGGAATGGTTATGGCCCAGAGGAACGCTGTTGGGTACCCAAGGAGGACATCCATGCTCCAGTTCTCTTGGATCGCTTCATAAGAAATTCCCACAGAAGCCTTGGATGGATCGTTCGGAGGTCGATCCTGAGGGGAGGGGGTCCCCTGCGACGTGACCACTCCGTACCAACTACCAGTACTACAGCTGCTGCTGCCTCTGCCCCTCATCACTACCCCTACCGGCGCGCGGCACTTCCTGCTACTCACGCCGCGGCCGCCACCGGCGTTACAGAGCGAGCATCTATCCCTGGCACTTGTAACATGCGTGCCATGCCTGCCAACCCCCCCGCTCAGCCCGGGAGTTCTTGCCTCGCCTCCTACACTCTCAGCTGAGCCCTGTTACTCCCAGCCTCTCAGGAGCTGCTCCTCGTCAGGCCCCCATCCGGATTGGTGGATATCGCTTTAAATACTCTGCTCTGTCACTTCCTCCTTGCTCTGCATATCTTCTTGCTTCCTGTGTAGCCTGGAAACTGTGTCGTACTCCTGTTTGTTTTTACCCCTACAGATTTGAACCGGCTTGTCTGACTTATCTCTCTGGCTCCCGACTTCGGCTTACCCGTCACGATTCTTACCTCTCAGACCCTTGGACACGGAAACGGATTTGACTACGGAACTCTCTATACTCCTGAACTCGGCAAGTACAACGACTATTCTAAATCTTAATCCAGGCCTGGCCACGCTACAACCACATCCTGGACCCGCTACCTCTGCTGTCGGTGTGTATATTCAACATCCCACCTCAGTACAGGGGACTGGCCTGGTCTGCGGGCTGCACAGCGTGACAAAATAACTTTTCCAACATACAGATACAGATTGACTAAAGAAGAAGAATAGCAGATCAATAAAGCCATGGCAGGGTTTCACACGCTACCATAATCACTTGTTGAAAAGTTACTTGCACAGTAACTGAAATGTGCAAAACCCAGACAAAACACAATAGAAAATTTTTTACACTCACAGTAAAACAAGCACACACTTTGCCGTGATGTCTACACTTGCTATTCCAAAGCGCTATCAAATATAATCCGGTATGATTGAACAAGGTGTGAGTGGGAGGAAGAAATCCTTTCAATGTTTTCAGTACTTGCATGTTTTACAGACAACATGCAATACATATTTGTACTTATCCACTGTAATCTTAGCAATCATTCTTTTTATTTATTGAGAGCCTTCAGAATGTCAAAGGAATAATATGCAATTTTCCACCTACATACTGTATACAGCTGCAGGGGGTCTTAAAATTGCAAAGGTTATATATACTGTACATACAAACGGAATGAAATTGTCAAGACCAGAGGTGGAAAAATCTCTGGTGCCTAAAATGTAGCCCCTGGCGCTTATGCCGAGCACCACGCTGAATGACCTGTCAGTCATCAACAACAAATTGTATTCTTAAACATATTCTTCATCTATCATTTTGCCTGTTCATTTTTACAGTGCCTCAACAAGGAAAAACAAAAATATAGAAGACATAGGGAAGACAAACGTAAGTAATGAAGCATGAAAGTGGAGTAACTTTACATATGGATAAATCTTAGTATGTGTTTTGATAGAGAGGTGCGTAGATGACCCCAATAAATCCCATTAAATAAATGCTAGGAGTCCTGGGGAAATTAGGATGTTGATACCTAAAATAGATATGCTATTATGATAGGCATTATAAAGAACTAAAGCAGCGATGCGCAAACTCCCCGCCCCTGCGCCCCCCCCTACCTGCACCCTCCTTGGTCACGGTCGCGCCCCCTCACGTCTAATGATGCGTCAAATGACGCTGCGGGGTCATGTGTCATCACGCGGCCCAAGGCATCATTTGAAGTCATGTCTCCATAGCAACGGGCGTCATTTGACGCTGCGTTGTCATAGAGACGCGTGACCAGAGCCTGGTAAGTAAGTTTACAGAGGCCTTGCACTCTCAGCGCGGGGCCTTCGTAAACGCTGCACCCCCCCCACAAAAGTCTCGGGCCCCCACTGATGCGCACCACTGGACTAAAGGAATCCTTCTATATCCGCAGAGGTGGCAGATCGGGCCGTTTCTGGGCAAATTTCCTTGTTAACTTCAATGAGGAATTTCGGCAAAAACATCCCGATTGGCCACCTAGGCGGATATAAAATGAGCCCATAAATGTATAATTGGTTAACCTCATAATGTCGAAGCAGATGATGTTTTCAGTAAATATCTATCAAGAAACATATTTGTTTTTGAGTTCAATTTCAAATCAAATTGTAAACAAAATTAAATATTGGATAATGTTCATTAAACCCTGTTTTTAGGTCATTCATTTGCATGACAGTCTGATCACAGATAGTGTTGTTGCCATTGCAAATCCTGTTATGCAGGATCAAACAACTAAAAACCTTGTAAATTGTCACACAAAGCCCTTCTGATCAGATAGCTGTTTGATCCTGAAGGATTACCTGTATATGCAAAGAGCCGTCTGACACATCCATAATTGTTTGGCATTCTGTACAACACCAGGAAACATACTAAACATCAAAGATAAGCATATGCGTTAACTTGCTCCTTAACAATTCTATTGATTGCCAGTGCTTCTTATGTTGCACATGTTTCTAGTTCCTTTTAGTAGCTGTTTCAGCCACTTTGACAGCAATTGTCTGTGACAGGTTGCATTTATTTAAAAGATTCTGGCAGCACTTGCATTAACACCATAACAAATTATTTAGCTGAAATATACAGACTTGTTTATTGAGTTTTCCTTAATGGACATTCTACATGACAATCATGTATTTCCTTTCATATGTATGATTGTTTTTAAGTACCTTGATAAACGGTAGGATTGTTCTAGTCATAATAGTCTGAGTGAAACATAGATGCATTGTAGGGTGTGGTACCTTTTAAAGCAAGGGTGTCAAACTCACTTCATATGACGGGCCTAATCAAATGTCATTGTACTTTATTCAGCCTTTACATTTTCATAATACACCAGCTTCTCCTCCACATGCTCACATCCACTCCAGCTTCTCCCCCCTTCACTCTCCCTTCCTGATTCTCTTACCACCTCACCAGCATGCCATAGAGCTTATCGCGCTGATAAAGAGGAGGCACAGCGGGTGAAGCGGGCTCTGGTGAAGAGAAGAGACAAGAGCCAAGCGGTGAGGAGGAAACATACGGTCACAGGAGCCCACCCGAAGACTACCCAGGCACTACTATTGGCCGGCAAGCCTCACGATAATTCCTGCTGCAGTCAATGTCCCTCCCCCGAGGCCGGCTCTCTCATCTCGCAGCAAAGGCGCATCCTAGTGTGGGCCGGACAAAAGCATTCAGCGGGCCAGATGCGGCCCGTAGGCCTTAAGCTACACTTATAGTGCCAGCGACGGTCAGGTGATGGTCGCTGGAAAATCAAATAGAGATAACTTCCAGCGATCGCGACCAATCTGCCGCGCCACGTTTACTATAAGCGAATGCAACGGCGGAAATGCATTGATTTTGCCACGACGTTGCATCGCTGTCGCCGGCACTATAAGTGCAGCCTTATGCTTGACATCCCTGTTTTAAAGGATCAACTCTACAACTCCAAACAGAGACAGTTGTCCCTCACAATACATAGCCTGCTCACAAACACTCAAGAAGAATAAGTTGCATTAAACTGGAATTTATCTCACTATAGACAATTTCACTTAACTCTTGAAACAAGTAATAGATAAATGATAAATTCCATTTAACAGTAACCAATGCAACACACGGTGTGTATAGTTAAGATTTAGCAGGCCTTAGAGCTATTACATGGAATGCATTAATCAATATTGCTGTAGCAGCAGGAAAGGGTGGTTATTATGAAGCCAGGGTCACGTGTGATGTGTGAATATCCCCAGATAGCTTTAACTCCGCCCTCTTTTCAAAGCACACCAAGTCCTGTTATATTTTCTTCACTTTATTAGAAAAGCAGGAGTAAATACAGGCACTTGTGGATGTAATGTTGTGTTGGGAGAGTGCTTCTCTGTGGATACTTTGTAGTTAAGGGCAGGTGAAAAGGATAAGGCCTTGCCGGGAGGAGTAAACATAGAAGGGTACTCACTCTGCCAGTGTCAGGAAGTAAAAGAAAGTGTGAACTGCTTGTGACACAGGAATAGGGTAAGGCTAAACTAACTGTAAGCAGGGACAGGGGGGAATGGTAAAGTCCATTAAATTAGAAGACTGGAGATGTTGCCAGGGCAACCAGAGAACTGGCAGACTGGAGAGAGGGAGGCAACACAATGTATCCATTCCATCTACACTAGGAATGAAGCTGCAGTGAAGCATACAAATGACTAGCAGGCAGAGCTGCAAGGAAGGGGGGTTGAACAGAGGGGGCAGAAATGGAATTCTAGTTCCAGGACAGTAGTGCCATGCCCATAATTACCAGAACTAATGTAACCTTCAAAGTATTAAACATATTTGTGTAATTGTAGCCAATAGTATCAATAGGAAAAACTTTCTATGATCGTGATTCAACAATATTGATTAAGAAACATACTTAATGAGCATTGGATTACAATTTACATAATGTAAGGAGCTGATTACTATCTGATTAATATCTGATTACTAGTGACAACACAGGCTACCCCCTGCATTTGTCCTTGATTGAGGTGGTTAGGTGGCATGGGGACTGATCGAACTCCGAGGAAGAGGTGAGTGAGAGATGCCATTCCACAACTAAGATCAAGGACCCCATCCTTTTCTGTGCAGTGTTGTGGATGAAGTCACCTAACTTAACCACTGCGAGTGAGAGACGTGGGAAGGTCAACAAGGAGGATCCAGACACCAGTGACAAACCAGAACGAATTGGGGGCACTTTGGCACAGTCAACACACACCAAGAAAGTTGTGGAGCCTGGATGCTGTGATAATGAGAATAAATACTTTTTATATATATTGTAACAGCAATATTGTTATCTTGATATCTAGCCTCTTAGTAAAAATGCACTATTGTGCATTGTAACATTGTATCCCTGTTCAGTAATGCTCCTTTAATCTAGCAGTGTGGTAGTTAATTACTAAACACCACCTGCCTGATTAGATTGTTTACAAAAAGCCTGCCTTTGAGACAGGAAGTGACTCTCTTTAGCTCTGACTGAGAGCTGACCTTTGGAGAGACAGAGCAGAGATTCTTGAGTCCCAAGAGAGACTGACCAAAAGAAACCCAGATCTCTGGAGCTGACTAGTCTTGAGCTCTGCCAGCCACACAGCAGAGCTGATTGCAAGACACCAAATAAGACTTCTAAACCTGGATGCTGATATTTTTCTGTGCACGCACGGGTGTGGTTCCAGGAGAGCAGAGAAGCTTACTCTACAGCAACTAAACAGATAAGACTTTCATTATTAAGAGACTGCTTATATCTGCTTATTTTCATGTTATGTGTTTGGGGTGGGAGAAGCTTAACTAATGGAGATGTGAACTAATTGAAAGGATTTCACTAGAAATACTCCCAAGTGAATGGAAGCTTTGTTCCCCCCCTGTGTTTGGATAATTTCCTGATGAAAAGGAAAAGGCACAATACAGCCTTTTATAATTTCACATTATAAACGTCTCCAAAATTGTGTACCTCTGTGAATGTCCGTCTACATGCATCCTTGCACTCTTCTCGTTATTCTTGACTACTGTAGAGAAAGAGCTACCTGAGATTAGCAGCAGGACACGATGTAAAGGAGAAAGAGGCAGTATTCGGAGTGACTGAAGTAGAGCCAATTCTTCCCTCTTTTTGGATTTTCACTGAAGGAACATTGGGACTTTTTTCTTCTCTTTTTTTTCTTTTCTTATAAATGTTTATTCTTCAATGAGATATGTTTTTGTTTAATCACTTTTAATATTGATATGATAGGAGAAAGCACATCAAAATAAATAACTACTTTTTGAGATTACAATAATATCATTAAACTGTAGGTATATTAACCACCCTGTGTTGCCATAGGATCATGACATCATGGAGAGTATATAAGGGGAGGGGAAGGTTTTAGAAGGTTAGTTCCCAGGAGGACATGAGGAAAGGAGCCTCGAGGAGAGTAGATAAGTAATGTTTATAAAGTAATAGCACAGACCAGGCCCCTTGTTTATGTTGAAGATAGAAACAGTACTGTTAAGTAAGGATTCCCAGAAGAAGGAATGAAATGCTGAATGCCATGGGAGACCAGGTACTTTTTACACCATTTATATATTACGGGATCATTCAATAGGCAAAAGAATATGGTAAAAAAATATTGTGTTTATTTTGGTAAACTCACATACAACAAGAAGAGATACATAAGAAACAGTTCAAAATACACTTACTGGGGGGGGAATCTATTCTTTTCTAGGTGCAGGGCACCCGCTTGGATGAGCTTACCCTGACCGGGATATACAACCAGTTCTCCTGGTCCTCTTTTTGGCATCAGTTCCCAACCGCGACCGCTGCGTTCAATTCTCAGAACTTGGTCCTCGCGTCTGACTTTATCTCTGCCAGGCAAACTTTTCAGGCTTCAAAACGAAGTCGGTTGTTCTGCTATTTCGAACAGTGCAGCTTTAAAAAGCCCGCCCTAGCTTCATTGACTCAAGTCATTGGTTGCACACTCTCGCAATTTTGGTGACCACCTTACATACTGTTATATCACCACTGTCCTCTAGGGGCTGAATAGGGCAGCTATAGGACTTTTGCAGCACACAAAGTTAATCCTCTCTGGAATAGCTGTTCCAGGATGGGAGCACTAGCCAGGGCAGATTTCAGATCCTGGAATGCCTCCCCAAAAGCGGGAAACCAGGCAACCAGAACCGAGAGTTTCTTCTGGGTCAAGGCAGCCAGGTGTTTGGCCAGGGCGCTGTACTGGAGGACAAGTTTCCTGTAACATGCGGTGCCTAAAAAAGCTATAACTTGCTTCTTCATTCGGGGCACTGGCCACTCGATGATTGCCTCTACCTTCGCCGGCTCCGGCTTGAGATGCACTCCCCCTACTCTATGCCCGATGTACAGTACCTCTGCTATCCCGACTAGACACTTGGATGGTTTAAGTGTCAGCCCTGCTTCCCTAATCCTCTTCAGCACCGCTGATACATGTGACTCCCAGGAATTACTAAACTCAGCAATGTCATCCAGGTATACCCTTGCAAAGCGTTGCATGCCTTCCAGTAACCTATTGACCAGGTGTTGGAAGGTAGCCGGGACATTCTTCATCCTAAATGGCATAACTAAAACTTCATATAAGCCACTTGGAGTGATGAAAGCTGACTTCTCTTGTGCCTCCTGGGTCAGAGGGATTTGCTAGTACCCCCTGGAACAAATCCATGGTAGTCAAATACCGTGCCCCATGATCTCATCTAATACTGCAGCTTGTCCATGCGGAGCATGGGATAGGCATCCGACACCGTCTAAGCATCGATCCCAAGGTACACCTAATATGGTTATCACAGGGGATCTGCTCCCTGGACCAGGGATGCAGGTCACCATGTCAGACGTGGGACCTCGGTCGATCCAAGTCACCCGGGTGTTTCTCGACTAGGGTGCCGGTTGAGGAATAAGAGCTGTGGGTGTTTTGCCTGGGTTGGATACTGATGTGCAACTTGGTAAAATCCTCTAATGCGTTTCTCGCCTCTTGGGTGCTTGATAAAGCGCCCAAGAGGCGAGAAACGCGTCAGAGGAATTTTGTGCTATTTCAATGTTGGCTATTATGCCCAATAAAAAGATGATTTTTTTACTCTATACCTACTGCCAGCCTCATTTTTCTATCCAGCAGTGCCCATTCCCTTTCCTTTTCGAATTTACCTATCTATGGATTGTGAGAACGGAAGGAGCAGATCACCGGGATGTGAGTATACCCCCTGGATACCATTGATCCCTTTTCATGCTGTTTTGTAGCCAGTGTGGTGCTTAGACATATACTGCTTCGCTTTCACGGAACAGCGGGACTGCATAATTGGACATCTAAGGTGAGTGCCTCCCACACCGAGGTCCCGACGGAGCAGACAAACCGAGAGACGCACAGTGATATGCTGTTATTCCAGGAGTGTGGGGAGTATCGGTACAGCGTGTGAGACCTGGAAGCAACGAACCTCATGCTATACTCGACCGAGAGAACGGCACATCCCTGGACCCTCTTGTCTTGATTCCGGGTTGTGGTGAGTAAAGTAAGCCCCACGTGAGACGGGATTAGACCGTAAAATCTAGGCGGAGGCTATCACAGTCGGACGTGTGGCCAACCTTTTCTTTCGCATCCATGGAGTGCCCTCGAACATAGTATCTGATTGATGTTGGAAAAAAGTCCTCCTTGGCGCTGGAATCTCGGTGTTTCTGGCGTTATTCTCCAGTGGGCATATGGGATAAACAACAACAAAAGAACATATCAACGAACAAATATAAAATGCGTGTATTCACCTCTTTGCACTTCTGGGCATAATAATTGCACCTTATGGGCGACGGTGTTTAATCTGGGAGATCTATTGTGGATATTAACCCCAATGTACACACCTACACCAATGTGCAGAGTTGACTAAAGATGGTGAATGAAAGACTTTAACTTAACTTCTACTGTTTCAGATCTTCTTCTCTAAGGATAAGCTAACCTCACAAGCCATATGGAAAACCGAGGAAAAAGACCATAGGGCAAATAACGTTTAAACAACTTTACTAAAAACCATATTAAAACAGTTGGAATATCACTCACGAATTCCCTATGTATATAAGGAGGTGTGAACATTCAGGCCGTCACTATCTGGATAATAGTTATTTTGCCCATTAATGTACTGTATGTGTGTGGCGGTGGAGGGGGGGGGTATTTATGTATTTAAATGTATAGGACAGGTTTATTTTATTTACATACTGGGTTGATTCCTTAGGTCTGTGGGGACCTCTGGAGACCACCTGAGGTCTCCTTGGACTTTCCACGGGTACCAGACTGGCGGACTCCCGGGAGACTCCTGCGGGGAAGAACCGGGGGCCACAAAGCTGTGGGGGCCCCACGGACCCATTGGGACCACCCGAGGGCCCCCATACCCCCGTGGGAACCACCCGAGGCACCTCAGACACCTGTGGGTCTGACCCGGGGCCCCCCAGACACCCGCGGGCCTACCTGTGGAGACCCCATTGGGGCCCACGGTGACCCGCAGAGACCACCTGGCGGACCACGGCGCCTGGCGGGGAACACCCGTAGGCATCCAGACCCTGTGTGAAACCCTTTGCTGGGCCACTGAGGTCTGCGGACACCCCGTCAGGACCACCGGGGACTCCCGTGGGCCTGGGGTATTAACCCTGTATGTAAAATAATAAATCATGTATTTATGGGGGGGGGCACAGGGGGTGGGTTATGTATTTAATAAATATAATGATGTTTATTGTTGGGCTGTGTATTGTTTTTCTTGTGGGTACTGGGGGTGGGGGAAGGGGTATTGGCCCAAGGGTATGTGGGTAGGCCTCCCACCTGGGTAGTGGGTGAGGGTGGTTAGGCCTCATGGGGTGGGTAGTGGGGGAGGGTATTTAGGCCTCCAGCATGGTGGTGAGGGTGGGTTAACCCCATAATGACTGTAGCGGTTAATAACCGCTAAGGTGATTAAGGGGATAGGGGACATTACATTGGCTCTTTTTATTCTTGTTTATGTTTTGCAGCATTGGAGGGGGCATGGATGGTGATGAAGATGAGGATGGCCTTCATCGTGGCAGCAGGACAAGGGTGAGTGCAATATGTATTTAATGTATTTATTGTTCTTTATGTATTTTAAATGGGCAAATGCACTATTATCCATTTGTGGATAATAGTAATTTTGGCCATTACTATACTGTATGTGTTAGGGGGGGAGGGTGTATTTATATATAAGTATTTATGTGTTTTGTAATTATTTTTGGGGGGCACAGAATTGGTACTGCAGGCCCACAGGGACACCTGCGGGTAACACCCGAGGGCCACCGCCAGCCTATAGTATCATTGCTGTGCATATACTGTATGTACTGTATGTTAGGGGGTATAGGGGTTGTTGGTGTAATATAGTGGAAGTGCTGTATGCTGGGTGATAATGGGGAAAGGCGGGGTTGCAGACCTGCCTAAGACATGCAGATGAGCATACAGTTATATTTGCATATTTGCTTTCCTGTGGAGGGTTTTTGTCACTTTTTTACTCACCATAACTTAACTCAGTATTATGGTTTAGCCTATCCCATAGCCTCTCTTGCATTCCCAGTAAAATCAACCCCACACTGATGAGACCCATCAAGGTCGAAATGGCTGTCTGTGGGTGGTTTTCTGGGTATGCACCTTAACCCTGGCTGTGCTCAAAGCTGTGACCATGCAGCAAGCTTAAGCCTATAGGGAACCATGTTAAAATGGTTATTGAGGCAAAAAGTGACACTGTGTGCTCATTTGCATGTCATTTCCCAGAAGCCCTTGCTACAGTGGAAGTGCTGTATGCTGGGTGATAATGGGGAAAGGCGGGGTTGCAGACCTGCCTAAGACATGCAGTTGAGCATACAGTTATATTTGCATATTTGCTTTCCTGTGGAGGGTTTTTGTCACTTTTTTACTCACCATAACTTAACTCAGTATTATGGTTTAGCCTATCCCATAGCCTCTCTTGCATTCCCAGTAAAATCAACCCTACACTGATGAGACCCATCAAGGTCGAAACGGCTGTCTGTGGGTGGTTTTCTGGGTATGCACCTTAACCCTGGCTGTTGTCAAAGCTGTGACCATGCAGCAAGCTTAAGCCTATAGGGAACCATGTTAAAAATGGTTATTGAGGCAAAAAGTGACACTGTGTGCTCATTTGCATGTCATTTCCCAGAATCCCTTGCTGCAGTGGAAGTGCTGTATGCTGGGTGATAATAGGGAAAGGCGGGGTTGCAGACCTGCCTAAGACATGCAGATGAGCATACAGTTATATTTGCATATTTGCTTTCCTGTGGAGGGTTTTTGTCACTTTTTTTACTCACCATAACTTAACTCAGTATTATGTTTTATATATATATATATATATATATATATATATATATATATATACATATATATTTATTTATTTATTTATTGTGGGGCTGTTGTGTATTTTTTTTATTGTGAGTAGCGGGGGTGGGCGAAGTTGGTTTAGTCCCAACGGTTGGTGTTTAGGGCTTGCAGGTGGGTAGCGGGAGGGCTTAACCCCTTCATGACCTTAGCGGTATTAACCGCTAAGGTCATGAAGGGGTTAAGTCCACCCGCAGCCCCCCTGCAAGCCCTAAACACCTACCAAGGGCCAAATACCCCCTTCACCCACCCCCGCTACCCACAATAAACCTGGCACGGCTGGTTAACCCCTTCATTGCCTTAGCGGCTAGCCGCTAAGGTAATGAAGTGGGCTTTAAATGCATTTTTCAAGCATCGGATGCATGCCGGGGGGCTCTGGTGCTGGTATTAATGGGTATCAGCTCCGGAGACCCCCGACATCAATCACAGGCAGAAAAAAGGCCTGATTTTTTCTAAGTGTCGCCGTTGACAATACTTCTCCACCACCAATTAGCCAACTTGCATTGGCGTGACGGATTTGCGTAAAAATCTCCATTCTAGAGCGTCGAGTAGCAGCGAAACGCTGCTCGGGGCTACTAGAATTGAGCGGGTTTGAAAACATGGCGAGTAGCGGCGAAAAGTGCCTCTGGCGGGGAAAAAAAACCGCCAAGAAAAATTACGTTTTTTTCGCTTTTCGCCAAGTTATCGGGGCTTACTGAATCGTGGTAGGCATTTTTGGCGCAAAACGGGGAAAAGTGACTTTTCGCCGCTTATTGCATGACCCCCATAGTGCGATAGCACTGATACAAAAAGCAGCTCGGACGATAGTGCATTTTTGTATCGGCTTTAAAAAAATGGTCTTCATTTCTTAATGAATCCCGTTTTTGGCCCCATGTCTTAGTGCGTGATAAATGAATCCTTAGTCATGCGCAAATGCACTGATTTTATCACTGCTTAGTGAATAGGCCCCAGTGTCACGGAGCCGCTCCTTCAACCCATAATCCAGTTGTAACCATACTGCACCAGGGTTATCTTTTGAATCATCTGTAGATACTTTAGTAAGGCATGTGACATCAAGGTGTTCCAGAGTAGGAGCTCACTTGTCCATCTACATTTTGTATTTTTTACTAGCAGCGTATATATATTGTTCTGCCAGGTTGGTGATGAAGAAAATTACCTCACTTTTGAAATACAGTATGTGGTGATTTTTCTTTTGTTTTGGACTGGGCCTTCAGTATACAACTTGTACTTTTGCAGGATGAGGTCTGACCCCTGTTTCTGACAGTATTTCTCCCACGTATAATTGTGTTCGGTTCACAATTTGATACATTAGTTTATTGAACTTACAGTAAGTCCTTTGTATGTTTTTTTTTTTTACCCTCATCCCATGTGAGATGGTACATACCTGTGAGGCAACAGGAGTGCTCTGAGTTGCTCCGCGATGGTATGGGGAGAATCAGGACAAGCTTTCAGGGTACCTTATTCGTAGTTAGCATCGCCTCCAGTCAGCGAGGATCCTGTGTCTGCAGGATGGACCATGCTGACACTTCTTTATTCCAAGGCAGTGAATCACACAAGCATAGGGTTTAATAGATGTTTATTCATAGTCCAGATCTTACAGCATGCCTTGCTTCCCCTGGAAGTTTACCTTAAGGCTTGAGGCCCATATAGATTCCCTTCTGGTGCTCCTCCTGTATCCCCTTGTGGGATACAGGGTAGTTGTTGTCACTCCACAGGGGGAGGAAAGAGACACACTGATTTCAGGGAGAGTGCCAGTATACTGTATATCCTTGGGGGTTGGGTTTGTAACCATGCCCCATAACAGGGCAGGTTGGATACTGATAGGCATCATACATTTACATATGACCCAACCAGTATCCTCCCCCAGGCTGACACTCTCTGGCTGTTGCTAGGCCCGCCCTTAGATACAGTAAAGATATCCAGGGCTGCAATAGCACACTAGGCCCTTATGAGATAGTCTAACCCCTCAAATGCTTGTCCCTTGCAGGACTTATACTGTTAGGCCCCATGGGAAGTAGTAGCGGCTGGAGGCTATGCTACATGTAGCATATATTTAAAGGCTTGATATTAATACAGAAGAAGGTGACGGAAGCAGGAAAGTTTCTCCAATACCGCGCATGTGTACCAGACACCCTCTTGGCGTCTGATGAGGCTTCCTGCTTGTCGAGTCTACTTCCGGTTCCAGTCCTCCCTCACCATGTGCATTTCACAGCAAGTTCTGCTTCCTCTGGACTTGTATCTTTAGTCCTCTTGGATAGTCTTATATAGCCCTAAAATGAACCCTTATAGAATGTCTGTGCAGCCGACAACATGTGGGCCGCCAAAAAGAAGCCTGGCAGTGTACAGTATGTGGAATAATAATGGTGAAGCCTTTGAGAAGTCTCTTTATACTATATTATATTTTTTCCTTTTATGTGGAGTTGCGTTGCATTTTTCTCTTTTGCAAGTCTCGGGTCCTGCTTGTCTTTTGATATGTTGCTAATGGGAAAACCTTCTGCAGTGAATAAACTTCAGTCAAACATAAGTATTTATTGTGCCTGTAAAATTCTAGGTACAATACTCCAAAATCTGTTGGGACTCTACAAAAATCTATTATTTGTAGTAAAATATTTAGTGTTTTTGGGTATCGTTAAGTGCCTGAAGCTTTTCATACAGAACTTTAGAGCACCT
>NC_134486.1:233101888-233111888 GCF_040206685.1 Ascaphus truei | reverse complement strand
CACCAGGGATGGCTCAAAAACCCCATAATAGCAAACAGAAATACAAAAAACACAGCGCACAACGCTCATAGTTCATTAAAAATTATATTGGTAACCACAAAAGTAAGGTGAGTATTAAGCGTACATTTGAACAGAAAAAACAAGCATTTCAGGGTTAATGTTACCCAAGCATCAACGGACGCAGTGAAGATGTCGTGGCTCTCTCCTTCTCAATCCCTCAGCCTCGGAATAGGGCCTGGGTGGTCTCCAATCGGGTAGCTGTTAATCCAGCCCTCAGCCTCAAGTTAGTGCTTAGATGGTCTCCGGTCAGGTAAACGACAGTACAGCCAGATCGCCGTGCCGAGCAGTAATGCCTCACACTGTTAGAGTCTCTGTAGCAGCGGAGCACACGCTGTAGGGCATCTAGATTCGGCGCTTCCGGGTCCGTGACGTCACACGGTCGCGACTGAGCGTCGCAAGTCAGCAGAACACCGGGCCGGTTCTCACGGGGTGATAAAGTGATGAGGGTTCACAAATAGTCTTTAATCCAACGCGTTTCGAGACCACAAGGGTCTCTTCATCAGGGAATATTGACTCGTCATAATAGTATCATTTAAATACCCCTCGCTTGTCACCGATTGGGCCCTCAATTGGGACTGGCAGCCAATCATAAGGCAGCGGGGTGGAGTCAAGTTACTCCAAGCATACACGGATGTATACACATTGCCCTTGGTAACCTAATACAATACAATAAACTTTATTAAACATAAAATGACGCACAAAACCATAAAACAGTGTGTGAATCCCAGGAATCACACAGTTTCCTGATGGGAGCCCCCAACATAGAACATAACTGGGCGAAGGGTATACATGCTCCCTGATGCTGGATGCCACCACGGTGTGTCCCAACACCATCCATTAATGAAAGGTTCAGGGATTCCTCTATCTCTCCACACGTAACCCAGTGAGGATTCCCCCTTTCCTGCATAGTCTATGTGCTTGGTGCCCAGGGGTTTCCCAGTACATAATGGGGCTTACTCCTGGCCCTCTTGCTCTAAAGTGAACTATGGGTGCCCAAGGGTCCCTGGCATTGTACCATCAGGGGCCCTGGCCCCTCTCTGCCTTCACTGCTGCTGCATTTCTGCAGTACTAAAGACTGTACTGAGTACATCTCAGCACTGCCTCCAAATGTAACCCATGCCCCCCCCCCCCCCCTCCCTTCTGGGAGATGGACTGAATTACTATCTTAGTGTGGTGCTGAGGTATACCTGCTGGTTCAGGAGAGATGAGTGGCCGCGATGGTAAGGGGCAACAGGACAGGCTTTTGGGTGGTCTCTGGGTTCTTGCTCCTTGGTTCAGCGCCTCCAGCTGTGATGAGCTCCTGGGATGCAGGATGTCAGCTCCCACCACAGCACTCCCTACCCCTCCTGCCCAGGAACTGACACCCAGGCAGAGGTATAGTGAATAACAGGGCCTGTATCTCGGGAAGCAGGGGTCCCCGGACCTCAAATCCGATAGACGCTAAGGCAATGAAGGGGTTCAACCTCAATAGCCTGTTTGGCAAGTATTGGAAACAACATTAGACTCTCCTCCACCCTATATACAACTCAAGGTCCTGAAAACTCCCTTATTCAGAGAAGCCAATCAAGCATCTTTCGGATATCCCCCAACCTTCTTCCTCCTCCCTTTACTAAAGCACACATCAGCCAACATATAGGAAAGAGCACCTTAGAGCCGATACTGTCATTTAATGGTGTCAAGCTTTTGTAACCATATCTTCACTGTCGCCTATCAAATCTCGTGCTTCACGATCCCTTTACTCTTAGATTTTGGAACAGAGCATGTCCCGGCCTATTGCCCTAGTGTATGTTATGTTGTCATTTTATTGTTATTGTCTTTCAAATGCAATTGTACTGCACTGCTGAGTATGGCACCTAATAAATGAATAGTACTACTAATAATAATAATAAATGTAGCCCTGTTTCCCCCAGAACACAGGAAGCTACCAGTGCTGCCCTTATACCTGTTGGCTCCAGGAGTCCGAGCCTCTGCTACAGAGAGCCTGGGGTATGTACTTATGATGGTGCAGCGCCTCCACCTGTGAGGGATCCCAGCAGAGCGGAAGCAGCCATCACAGGACACAATAAGTAACCGCACACAGCGATAAAATAACGGAACTTTTACTGTACCAATATATATGATTAGGATTACTCTCCCGCTATACTGAATAGTATGTTCACAACTACCCTGCGCCTCACTGTGGCCCAAAGGGTCCTGGGCTACATAATAATAATAATAATAACAATAACAATAGAAATAGTTGCATATATATATTCATGACTATGGATTCTTAAATGACAACATAAACAATGGGGTTGTCCCAAGCACAACATGTTGCTCTAATCAATACATTATCTTCCTTCAGCCTTTATGTCAAATATTTTCTCCTTAAAGTGACTGCAGGTCAGAGTATAGTAGGAAATATAAACACTGAGCACACTTGCCTTTACCCTTAGCACAGGGAAGCACACATGGCCTGAGGGAAGGTCCAGTCAGACATCTGTTCCTCTGGGGACATCTGCTGGTTGGTTGAAGTGTGGTAGCTCTTTCTGTAACTGTTTTATGTTCTCAGTGCTACTGAATATGGTTTTGTACTGGTGGGAAAGAATCAGAAATATTGCATTCATTTTTATTTTCAGGAGCTACCTTCAAAGGTAATTTGTCTCTGTAATCTGTGTGATATATATATATATATATATATATATATATATATATATATATATATATATATATATATATATATATATATATATATATATATATATATACATATATATATATGTGTATGTATGTATGTATGTATGTATGTATGTATGTATGTATGTATGTAGAGGTATCAGTACCGTGTTAGCCGAGCTTCAATAATCAAAAAATAAATAGATGATACCGTTCTGTGGCTAACGAAATGCTTTTATTTGTGCGAGCTTTCGAGATACACTGATCTCTTCTTCTGGCGATGTTACAATGAATGAAGCAAGCAAAGGGTATACTTAAAAATAGTGTCTCTTGGAATGTCGTGTACCTCATCATGTGCATGAAATGCCCAGGGGGCTGCTACTACATAGGTGAGATGGGGCAGGGGCTAAACAAGAGAATGAACCTGCATCGCCACAGCATCACACGCGGAACAAGAGACAGTCCTGTTGGCGAACATTTCTCTAACTCTGGCCATAAGATGAACGATCTGAGGGTTAACATACTCAAAGGTAATCGTAAAACACCGAAAGAGAGACGGTTGCATGAATACAAATTTATGAAACTGTTCGAGACACTTAGCGGTGGCCTAAACAGAGATCGAAATTTTATGAGTCATTACTGACACAAGTGAACTCTCTTCCCATGAGCACTAAAGGCCACGTCTGTACATACTGTGCTATATGTATGCACACACAGCTGTCTCTTACACATACTAATACTCCTTGTTTTTCCATCCCTATACACCAATAGGGACCACATAGTATCTACACACACTTTTAGTTATGCTACAATCTCTCACATTTCCACACCTACCCACACCATTTATATTAACTCCCACTCCACACATGTAGCCCTTTTTCTGACGCCTCCCAAAGGGACTACTGGTCACTGTACACAACCTGCGGCTCCAGGAGATCTGAGCCTCCGCTAGCTGGGAGCCTGGGGTAACTATTCTAGCGCAGCGCCTCCACTTACCCAGGATCCCCATCATGCAAGATTCCCCTGGGCAAGAAACATACCACCACAATGCGTGCAACCACGTTTTACTATGCAATATACCTTATACTCTATATGGCATCACACCTAACATATTCTTATACTATAATGCTTGTCTTGGCAGCAATACCTAACACGTTATAACTGCTACGGTCCTTATACTATAGTGGCTCGGCCACACCTCTAGGGAATATTGTCCTGTACAATAGTGGCTCAGCCACGCTCTTATAGAGTATTGTCCTGTCCCGTCACCGCGTGCCCCACACACCGTGTCCTTGTATTGTATTATATGGTATAGGCTCAGTTCTCTAGCCACTCGCTAGTGTCCCTAAAGAGTTAGGCCTAAGGCGGGATCAGCGCCTGATGACCGGTGTTGGTGCACTTGTTGTTACAATATACCTTCCGGTCACGGCGGTGACCGGTACCTCTTCACAAAGGATCCGATGCCTCCGACCCTTGACCTCCAGATGTCGCGGTGTCCAGCCGTCTGGTCCCAGATGACTGCAACCGGCCGCAACTCTGTGCTTTGTCCCTAACTAATGTATAGTAGGGTGACAATCACTTCCACTACAGGGCGTCCCTGCAGTACAGCAGCCTACTGTGACTCAGGGGATGCTCCTATGGGCCTGAGGGGATAGCTGTCCTATGCAGGCGGGTCACGGACCCCCTGCACCCACACTACTCCTTCAACTCCTTCCAGATCTCCTCTGCGTGGTCTCTCCCCCACGCTTCCCTTTCCTGCTCCCGTCATCCTAGCCTTCTGATTGGTTCTTCACATCAGGTGACTGCAAAGGAGCTCATGGGAGTTGTAGTTTCTCCACGGAGCCTCTCTGCCTTAATCTGCACAGACACACAGCTATTGCATCAGCCACTGCCTGTCTCACTCTGCTCTGACACACTGCAACACTGTTGCAGACACTCCACATGCTTCTCACTGAACAGAGTCAAACACCAATTGAACACACATATGAGGTTCCTACCACATCCCTACACACACCCCTTTTGTAAAGCACTGTATACACTGTGGGCTCTCCATTAATTTATATTCACACAGATACACACACACACACTCTTACATCACTAACTTTCAGGAACCATTTAACACCTCTAGCCATAAATCACATCCACACACGGGGGAGGGACAAGCACAGATAACATTCCAAGAGACACTGTTTTTAAGTATACCTTTTGCTTGCTTCATTCATTGTAACATCGCTGGAAGAAGAGATCAGTGTATCTCGAAAGCTCGCACAAATAAAAGCATTTCGTTAGCCACAGAACGGTATCATCTATTTATTTTTTGGTTATATATATAATAATATAATATATATATAATATATATATATACTGTATGGCTCAGTGAGTAAAGACACTGACTGGCACTGAGTTTGAAGTAGGGGAACCTGGTTCCCAGTGTCGGTTCCTTGTGACCTTGGGCAAGTCATAGTTATCTCCCTGTGCCTCACCAAAAACATAGATTGTAAGCTCCACGGGGCAGGGACCTGTGCCTGGAAAATGTCTCTGTAAAACTCTACGTAAAACTAGCTCAAAAACAAATGTTCTGTGGCTAACTAAATGCTTTTATTCGTTCAAGCTTTTGAGATACACAATTTACCGCACTGAAATTAAGCTTAAGGATTTACTGAAAACAATTAGCCACAGAACGGTATCGAGCATTTGTTTTTGATTATTAAGCTCACAAGTTGCAAAATAATAAATAAACGAAGGACCACTGCACTATCCAAGTTCAAAAGTAAAACATCAGTGTAATCCATCCAGCAGATATAAAACCGCGTAAGGTGGCATCCATGCTGCCGAAGACTACGCGGAGGCGTGCGCACGCGTGGTGCGATCGCATTGCCTAATGGCATTGATCGTGCCCATAGACCGTGCGTGCGACAGCAGGAAGGGGCGTGGGGTGTGCGAGAAATCAGTTCACGGGCAGGTCACGTGAGTGGTTTGCCCAATGAGGGTGAACAACTCTGTGATGTCACAGCCGCGCCCCTAGACACACCCCCATGGCGCATCTACCTTGTCCACAAAATGCTCCCTCTTCACACGGGTGACGTCATACACGCGCACGCCTCCATGCGGTCGAAAGCTGTATGGATGCAGCCTAACGTTTCGAAACACACTGGCTCTTTGTCTAGCGCCTTGTATACACACATTATACATATATACATATATATTTGTATATATGTATATATATATATATATATATATATATTCATATATACACACATAGTTACTAGTGGGAAAGAACCATAAATAAGGTATAAATGTTATTAGCAAGGGCTACCTACCAACGTTAGTTTGGATTTGTAATTGTATACAGTATTACCACCACCTTGACAAAGGTCCCATTCGTGGACCGAAACGTTGGTTTTGTGTTTATTTTTTCAATACACTTGTTTGTTCAATTCTGGAGTGCTGCCTGCTGATTTCGTTTCCAAACGGTATCATATTGCTTATTCTTCATTATAGGATCTGTACCCACACCAGTGACTATTATTACAGAGTGCTTTTTGTTCTTTTTCTATGTATATATGTATATATGTATGTATGTGTATATATATGTATACACAAATTTTATGGACCACATTAAAGATTCATGACAAGACACTGAAATATGACTAGTTTAGAGAACAAGTGTTTTGTGATCAAATATACAGTATTACATGCTTTTTGGAAATGTATTTCTTTTCTTATAAGAAAAATACTGTATGTGGAGCAGGCTGGTTTACAGTGTAACAAATATTTTAAAACGTGATATACAGTATTACACATTTTAGATTCATTTTCTACTGTATAGCCATACATTAAAAAATAAATAGAAAAGACAGAATGTAAAAAGGAGGGAAAAAAAGTTATACTTAAATGTTTATAGCGTTTAATCTCACTAAATTCCTTGGAAGATAAAAAAAAAAAAAGAAGCTCTTTAGGTAAAGGTTTATTATAGTGAAAGCAGTGTCCTAACAAATTAAACGCTCACATAAATCAGTGCAGGGTTGTAACAGATGGGACGTGTTTGGGATCTCGTTTTAACTGTCCTGGAGAGAGGTTCTCAGCAAAATTGCATTTATAATACCCATCAGCCTGAGCATATAGCCCCATTCATTTGCATTTAGGCACCCTTGGTTAAAGCCTCCCTCATTTGGTAGCAGCAAGTGGCAAACTTAAGGAAGCAGTGGGTCATGGGAAAGGTCCAATTAGATCAGTGGGAGCACACTCTAAACAAATACAGACACATGGATGCACACATTAGGAACACTGCCCAAGGGAATATGTGGACATATGTTGAGTGTGGATGATCAAGGCTGGCTTGAGGCCTTTAGAAACCATGATAAAAAAAAAATTCCATCAATCAGACCCTTTTTTTCCTTACTCTTTTTTTCTTCTTCTTCATAACCAGCTGCCCACTTTGGCTTGCCTACGGACTGCCTGGGGACAGTTCCAGGAATCTCAGGGGATATACAGTACTCTGGTAAGAGTCACCAGAAGCCCTTTCTATTGCCAGTGGTACATTATATCTGCCTTATCCACTTTAGCCATAGTGTCCATCAGCTGGTTCGTCTCCTGCAACTGTTACTACATTCGTGGTATTTTAACTTCCTCGCTAAAATGTATTACTCCGAGAATTCGTTGTCTCCCCATTAAAATGGATTCATTCACAAAGACGGAACATTTGTGAAAGTATCTGTCATAGCTTAATTCTGTCAAACCAGCTAGATATTTGGAGAGATTGCAAACATTGTAGAGAGTTGTATATTATTTATTACGCTAATAAAAGGAGTCGTTTCAGACGTCATGGTTGAGAGTTTTTGCAATGTTTTAAAAATGTAGTGCTTTAAAATGTTTCACATTAATCCTCCCACTAATTGCATTTTTTTTTAAATTATTAATCTGGGAGATTTATTGCAAAATATTGATTATGTCCTCCAAATGCCAGCTCCTCTAATAAAGGCATTAGTGAATGCCCATGTTACCCAATGGCCTTTGAAATAGTACCCGCTTTAATGTAATGTAATGGAAGAGACGATTATGGTGCCAACAATCTTATATTTCTTATTTCATTATCATGATTTGCTTTATAGTTATTTATTAAATGTTTACCATTTGCATTTTACTGAGTTCTAGTGGCTGAAGTGGTCCTTAAAATGTGTTATTATTTTTGGAGATGGAGAAAGTGGAGTTTATGTGGGACAATGTAAACATACCTCATATATATATATATATATATATATATGTATATATATATATATATATATATATATATATATTTTTTTTTTTCGTAAAAGATCTTGCAGACCACAAATCTCACATAAATTCTGAGGAAGAGTCTTGTATGGACTCAAAAGCTCATGTTGGTCCAATACAGGATTTACTAACAACACTACTTATTGTGCACATGAAAATAAATGTACTATAAACTATTAGGTGCTACAAGTCTTAAACAACTTTGAGAGATAAAAAGCCATTAGAGCATTCTGAAAGTGCTTTCTTGTCACTGGACAAGATGGTCAGCCTCTGAAGGGTAGCATCCAGAAGGAAAGGAGTGGGGAGCTGCCAAAACAGGGGTGAGGCTGGCCAGCCTCAAATAATTCATGTGGAATCCCAGCCATTTATTATAGCAGCCAAAAGATGGAATTATAAAAGCCCTTACATGACTCCTAGTCACTGCATCAGGGGGATCTTTGCGATCATTCAGTGGGGTCATCAGTCCATCTGCTTTTCTGTATGTTATTTTTCAATGATCATTGCTAGATATTTTTACTTCTGACCTGGAGGATCAGATTCATACTCCTTCTATTCGTGGTTTTGTTATCGGAATTGGAGTCGCTGCAGTGCACTCTTTTTTCCCCTAAAGTATGTGGAGGTCTCATAATAGTCGGTAAGAGCTCTTTATCAAGGAAATGTTTGCACTGCCATTCACTGTGATTTCATAGCGGCATCAAGGGCATTGAGGAGTACACACCTGCAAAGTGTAAGGTCGAGCTCATAGTTGCGGAGTTGCGCATGCACGGCAAGCATACTTCTGTAGTTTGCTGTTGCTGTTTGCCAAGCGCACGCTCGCCTGCAGGCGAAGCAGCGCGTTGACGTGACAGCGTTCTGAGGAGACAATACGTTTAGTCTTTTCAGGCGGCCGCAGCATGATGTCAGTGTCACGTGAGCTGGTTCAGCCAATGAGAGCAAACGAGCTTCCGTCCGTGACGCGTCCGCCACACTCCTCATCGCCTCCCCAATCTCCTGCAGCCAAGTTCACAGATCGCTGGGGCTGCAGGAGTGTGCGCAGTCGCGCGCGGCCACGTAGGTAGTATAAGCTCTGCCTGTGAGAGCAAGAATCTTCTCATTAACACTTTAGTGGTCCAAGTTTTTGTTAAACTTCAAGGATATTGAGGAAGTGCACCTGGTAACTGACTATTCTCCTCCTCTGTATAAAAATATCCCTTGTGAGCACATTCACATGCTTCACACCAGACAGGTCTGCAACCCTGATTTTCCCCATTATCTCTTGCTTACAGTGCTTCCACTGCAGCAATGCTTTCTGGGAAATTACAAGCAAATAAGCACACAGTGTCACCTATTACATCATGTCCATTTTAACATGGACCCCTATAAGCAGTGTTCGACAAACCTATACATTTGCACGCCCCGGGCGAGTGGATTTAACATCGTGGCGAGCTCCTATTGGCCCAAGCAGCACACATGTGGTACTAGGTGGCGAGTAGATTTTTTTGTTCGGCGAGTAGATTTTTTGGTGATTTGCCGACCACTGCCTATAAGCATACTGTATGCCTGCCGTATTAAACAGCTGTTCGGCACAAAAGTCCCACAAACTCCATATCAGCTACTTCAAACATCAGCCCTGCTGAACCGTCAACTTTTAGCCAGTTTCCATTAAGTCTGTAGTTGCAGAGTAAATATTATGCATAGCTAGAACATGCATACAATTTTCATTAGGAAGCCCCTTTGCATTGACTGACTGCATTCATTAGCACCTGCATTTAGGTTTTCTAATAAGAATTAAATCAGACTATAGCTGAACATATATTGCTGACAGAAACCCCAATAGGTATTGAATTCTGAAACATTTGAACCAATTGTTGGTAACAAAGCTACCATACTGTATATTGAAAACCAGAAAGAAAATAACACCCAGGAAACATTACCATTAAGCTTATCATGAAGTTAGACATTTGATCTGTTTTAAACAATATTTTGCCATCTATTTTGGTAAAGCATTTTTTCGCAATATATGGGTTAATTT